>NC_088679.1:71984551-72287581 GCF_950023065.1 Planococcus citri | reverse complement strand
AAAAAAATTCTAGATTTTTCATCTCATTGCTAAAAAATTCTAGATTTTTTATTTCATTGCTAAATACATCTTGTCATTTTACCTAAAAATACCTAAAATTTTCATTTTTTCGCGAAAAATTGCCAAAAAATTTGATATTTATGTCTCACTTTTTCCAAAAAATTTCTAGAATCTTCAATTTCTGCCAAGTATTGCTTAAATGTCTCAATTCATTGCTAGAAATTGTTTAAAATTCTCTCGTTCATGTCAATAACTGCCAAAAGAATCTTGCTTTATTACCAAGAAGTTGTGAAACAGTCTCATTTTTGTGGCAGAAATGTCTAAAAAATATCATTTTATGCCACTAGGCCAGAAAACCCTTCTTGAAATGAGGGGCTTCATGGAAAAGGGGCCTTAGTCAATTTTTTCACTGATCTTTACAAGTACAAATGGACTTGAAATTTTTTTTTCTATGTATAAGTGAAGATTTTCCAGAACACTTCAATATCACTGCACTGAACATGCTGGAATTAATTTTTAAAATTTTTTAAATACAATCTGAATTGTAAAAATCAGAAAAATAAAAAAAAATGACTAAGGCCCCTTTTCCATGGAACCCCTCAAATGCATTTTAAGGAATTAATGTTCTGTCTTTTTTAGTTTTTCTTTTTTTTTCTTCATAAATTGAAATGATTTGGTCATGTTTTGTAATTTTTTTGAACTTTTTTGACTACAAAAATTGTTTTTTTTTTGTTGGAAATAATTTAGTAGGATGAGCCCTTACTCCCCCCCCCCCAAAAAAAACCGCATGTATTACATCACCAATAAATTGGGTCAAATGTCATTCAAGTGGAATAAAATTTGCCAAAAACTACTTCATATCAAGTATCGCAGTAATTTTCAGTATTTCTCTCTCTAAAATAATTACATGATTCTGTTCAAACTTTTCGATGTTACATACATCAACTTCTAGTCATTTTTGACCCAACATTTTAATAAATTTTTTTAGCAGTTTTGCAAAATTCAGCCAAGTTTTGCTGATTTTTCAGTTCACAGATTTCATGTTCAAGTATTGAGTAAGTGTACTCGTAGTATGAATCATTTTCATGTTTCTGGATCCCATTTGAAATAATCATCCAAATCAAATATATCCATTTTTAAGCTCATTCGGTCATAATTATATTGACCCAATTATTCTATTTTAGCTTCATCTGCTATACTTATTGATTTGATTTTTTTTTATCGAAATTCTGTTCACAGAAATACGGCGAATGCAAAGATGGCCACCTGCACGCGATCCGCAGTCAATTTCTGATTAATTTGCTAAATTCGCCGCACGAACCGATGAGTTACATGTTCCATCGCGAGTTCTCAAACAAAGATCGAGTTTTCGTAGCGGACGTGTTGAAAATCGCGCTCTTCGAATGCCCAAATAATTTCGTCTACATGAATTCTCCATTCGTATCGTCTCAATCGAGTATAACAGACGATAACGACTCATGCAGAGGTACGATCAACTACATCGATGAGAATCTCATCACCGCGATGAAAGCCAAACACGAAGAAATTCTCAACAATTTCAAAACCGAGACTGATAAAATAATCGAAAGCTTTAGTCAGAAATTCATCGATTTACACTCGGAAATGGACAAAGTGATAGAAAAAGTCAACTCGTGCAAAGAAGAAGTGGCTCGTATGAAGGAGGAAGTACAAAAACAAGCCAGTACAGTTCAGACGATCAAAAAAGAGGAATCGGACATCGAAGAAAACGACATTTACGGTAGTTCGGAAACTTTAAACGCCGAAATCCGAGCCATCAAACGAGATAAAAGGAAATCGTTCATCGATTACTTGAAATCGGCCAAAGGTCTCACCCAACCTATTATTTTCCCAGTAGTGTTGAATGGGTGCTCGGTTATGGCAGCTCATGATCCTCGTGTACCCCATTCGATCGTATCGATAGATTTGTTAAGACCCGAAGACCGATGGGAAGAGGTACCCGAACATGTTTTCATGATACCTTGGAGAAGAAGGAAACTCCAAAGCTGTGACGAATGTGGCTTCACGACGGTTAAAATCAATGGTCATTCGTTATCCTTCGAGATCTTCGTCAGCTCGTACTGGACCCGGAAGGTGTTACTGGGGGCTAATTTCAGCCAACAGTTTGTGGATTCTGTGGACGAAGGTAGGATGAAAATTCGTCTCTTCGATGATAACAACGGCCCGTTCAATATTGGTTTCGAGTGGTTCGAATCGGCCAGAGGTTATGAAGCATGAGAGTGAGACAGATGTTGACTGTTGAGTCTGAGTAATTTATAGTTCATATTTAATAAGATCGAAATTATCTAGTTGTTTTTTGTTCATGTTTTTCTTTTTTTTTACAGAGTGAGGAGTCGAAATTAATTTTAGTTTTAAAATAACTTATTGCGTGGGTATTGTTTACCTACCTACCTCGTATATTTTTATCGATTAGCTATACATATAAAGTGAAATTATTATTTCGCTGTGATAAATTTTCCCATGTTTAAGTTGAGTTGACTATTCGTTTCGATAAATACTCATCAGATAGATAGGTTTATTAAACTCGATGAATTGATAGTATTAAAATGTTAAAAATGGACTGAATTTTATACTTTTCTATTTTTTTTCTAAGTTATTGGATTGAAAATAGTTAGGTACTTTGAACTCACTTTTATTCGTTGACTGTGTTTTAAAGTACTATTTAAGAACTACCATATTATACTATTTTTTCATTTACATAATATTAAGTATAAATTCCTCAATTGTTAAAGTTTCCGTCGATTTAAATTTCTAAAATAATATTTAAGTATGAAATAAATAATGAACTATAAGTAATAATAATAAAGACATCGATGCAATTTATGGATTCTCATATTTTTGCACGAAATCATTTTCACTTCTACCTATTATGAATGCAGATAAAACTCGTGTCGTGTTTCTAGTATTTTTTTCAAGATTGAGAGATAATCAGGGAACATTTTTTATAAAAATGTTGATCCTGTGCGATAATCACAGCGCAGGTGTTTCTAAACATTTTAACCGTTCTGGGAGAATTTTTCTTTTTATTGCCGTAGATTATACTTTTGAAAATTGTCGAAAACGAGTATGGAAAAAATTTGGAAAAAATTCATCAAAAATATGTATTTTCTTGATGAGAGAACAATAATTTAAAAGGTTTAAAAAAACTGTCCCATTATTTTTGAAAATCGACAATAAAAATAAGATTCTTCATGCTTCTCAAAAAGTGGATAGTTTGGAAATAAAAAGATGATGAATATAACAATTTTTTCAGATAAATTTTGTGCAAAACTCATTCAAGATTCTTGAGAAATTTTTTAAAGAGAATTTTGAAAATTGGAGAGTTTGCTTGAAGAGTAGAAAACTTGATTGTCGAGCTCAAATTTGTATCGCATTTTTATTTTTTTCAGAATCATTTTGATTTAATAAGTTAACCATTCTTCAATATTCATTTTTATAAAATCTTCAAAGAAATAGATACTTTGGAAATCAGTGATTTATAAAACGAATTTCGTGTAAAAAAAAGTTCATTAAAAATGCATTTCATGCAAAAAATTGTGTACAAATATTTTCAATACAAAATTTATGCATAAAAATATACTTTTAAGCTCGTGGCTGTTATATGATTCTGGCGTAATAATTCTCTGATCAAAACATCATTTTGATCCAATTTTTTCAAAAAAATTATTTTGAAAATCAGAAAACAGAACTTCTACAAATATAACGAATTTTGTGAAAATCCAACCCATTTAGACATTTTTTTTACAAATATTTTTAATGGAAATTTTTATACAAGATTTCAGATTTAAAACATGAGAAGGCTTTTTAATAACGGAAAATTCCAATTTCATAATTTGATAACGTGCTTAGACCTGATCAACTAGATCCAATAATTTTACCCTAACAAGGGAAGTATTATCCCAACCAGTATAAAAAATTTTAAACTCTGCAAAAGAGAAATCGAAAAAGTGTCCCGAAAACCAAAATAAAATATCAGAAAAAAATTTCAGACGTTAAAATTAATTTTTCGATTTTTGGCCAATTTCAATGGCTCATTTCTCATGAAAAAAAATCAAAATTTGAGCAAATTTACATTACAATAAGCGGAAATTGGGTTTTTATCCTATTTTCGATCTCCTGAGTCGGTTGGTGTAGCTTCCAAACCTTCTGGAGCCTCTCTGCTTCAGTTCTAACAGATTTTCAGATTCTCCAGATTTTGAAAAAAAATAACGTGAAAATGATATTAAGCGCCTGTGAATTCGGATTCATTTTATTAGGTATCTATCTTTGTGACCATTTCGATCGATTTAGCCAAACATTTTCGAAGTCTCTTCTTATGTCGTGTCAAATCCAAGATTTTCTCCAACAATTAATTATGAAAAAAGACAAGAAAATTTCTTCATTTTCACCAACAACTGTTGAAGTTTCAGTATAATTTGTTCAAGATGACATACAAAACCACAAACAGCCCTAAAATTATTCAAATTTACTAATACTACGAGTAATTGATGAAATCCGGCGAATAAAGTCTCTAAAACATTTCGATTTTCTCCGAAAATTTTAGAATTCGAAAACTATCCTAATTTATTTTTGAGGAAGTCGGTTTGAGACATACGATACGACTATAAAATAATACATACATTGATGAATGAGTAAAAAAGGTTCTGGTGTGTAAGCGTGTTACGCATAACAAAAACAAATTCGACACGGTACAAGGTCGGCTATAAAACGGCGACCATAGAGATTGGAATTTCTGTCAACAGGCAGCAATGGCGGCATTTACTACTCGTATTTAAGATGAAAGAACACATTCTGAATTCAATCCCATGTAAAAAAAAAAACACTAGTTCTTCAAATTTACTAGTAGTTTTTGCGAAAATACTACAGGTTTTTCAAAATTACTAGTAGTTTTTCAAACAACACTACTGGTATGAAGTGGATTCCTAGTAGTAATTTATAAAAACCACTAGTGATATTTTTTCACTTGTAGTGGTACATCACTGCCTCAAAGAATTACTACAAGTTCTAAGATTTACTACTAGTTTTTTGCATTGCATAGTAGTGGTATATGAGTAGTTTTTAAAGAGAATAACTAGTACTTGTACTCACTACTGGATCTTACAAAATACTAGTCTTCTTGCACCACAGGTCCAAAATGATTACTGTGATTGCTCATTACCACTACTAGTTTTTTGGTTCATACTAGTAGTGAAATACACTAGTTTAGAAACAAAGTGATAAGTAATCCTATTCACTACTATATCTTTCAAAGTACTAGTCATGTTGCACCACTGGTATAAAATGATAGTAGTGATTGCTCATTATCACTACTAGTTTTTTTATTCATACAAGTAGTGAAATATACTAGTTTAGAAACAAAATGATAAGTAATCCTATTCACTACTGGATCTTTCAAAATATTAGTCCTATTCTACTACAGCCCTAAAGTGATCTCTGTGATTGCTCATTATCACTACTAGTGTTTTTATTCATACAAGTAGTGGTGTACACTTGTTTAGAAATGGTTTCTTAATATAGCCCCACTATGATTTCTGTTATTTGAGAAAATGTTACGATATTCTGAATAGGAAAAAATTTAAGGTGTTTTTTAATAAATGAATCCTAAGATTACATCAGATCTGAAGTTGATTGGTCACCTGCATTCTTTTTATCCGTCAGTGGCGATTTTTTTATGCAACTCTGAGAGTAATACTTACTTCAAGTTTCTTGAAAAGTTTTGCAAAAATGTTTAAAAAAATAGAAAATTTTTGGTGTTGAAATTTTCATGCTGGTAATATGTGGTACTTTGTTTTTTCATAAATTTTTGATATACCTATTCTGGCCATTCTGCGCCAAAAAAGCCTAAAAACTACGAAAAGACTAACATATTGTGTGAAAATACTAAATATGTAGTAAATAAAAACCGTTTTTCTTGTTCCTCTTATTCATTTATTTTTATTTTTACAAGTAGGCTGGCTACTTCATTCCCCCAAAAAAATAAAAAAATCATGAAAACCTATGTTTTGCGCATGATATAATTATGTGTAGGTATAAATACTGAGAAAATATTTTATTCGTTTTTTAAAATTCATTTTATTGTAATTTTTACTAGTACCCCACATTATCTGTAACTTGCTAAAATGGTCAATTTTGAACTTTTTTTCGAAAAATCATTAAAAATTGGTAGTGAAAATAATTTTTTGAGGCCACAATTTTTTTCAAAGATAGGTAAATGTTTTTTTGTCTTTTTAATGTCACCAAAAATTTTTTTTATCAATTTTAATAAGGTTTTCGTCTATGTACCCCATATTACCTGTATTTATCCTACTAGGATTTTCAAATACTAGTAGTAATTAGTATGCCAATTTAATACTCTTAGATAAAGTATCGAGCAGTTTCTTTATAAGCCAAATGTTCACCTACTCTATTTAAATCATCTTAATAAAGATGAAACGTAAGTATAAGTAAAGATAACTTGATTTTTGGTGGTGAAGGGATGCAGGGGTGTGGGTAGTACATCAAAGGAGCGGGGAGATGTGCGACCTCGAAGGTCCCGCAATTACCGCATTGTGATATAAGATCATATTACTGTACTATAATACAATGTCTTACACTACTAGTAAAATCTTGAAGTAATTTTGTCATTTCACTACTAGTGATTTTTTTGAACCACTAGTGTGTTACTATGCTCATCATGAATAAATACTAGTAGTGAATTGGAACATAAACTTCTAGTCTAGTGACCCTACTAGTAGTAAATCACTTCTAGTCAAGTGACCTCTACTAGTAGTTAATTACTTCTAGTAATCATTATTTTACTAGTGTTAAAAAGTGTTCCAATTCACTACTAGTATTTTTTTTGTATTTTTTTTTTGTGCTCAACTAGTAGTTTTTTTCTACATGGGATCTCGTCGCCAGAAAAAATCCGCTGACGAAGATGATTCATGGTTCGTTTTTTTTTTTTATATTGGTCGCGGAATGAGACCGTATAAACTTTCTGCGGAAAGTCAAAGCTGGGTACTTACAATACCTACTCACGTATAAGTATAGGTACCTAATTGAACCAATTGCTCATTTCGTATGGCAAAACTGATCATCCGGTCCCCCTTTTGCTTACGCACACGAGAAAAACAAACAACCAGACATTTTTGTTAAGGTTTTATTTTATTACTATTTCAAAGTCGTTAAAAATACTTTGAAAGTAGACAGATTTTGACAAATGAGCACTTTTATACCAGTGTTGCACTCTTGGTAGTTGGTTTCCAAGAAAAGCCATCTCATCCGGCCTACTTGGCGTTATTTTCTTATCACATTCACATTCATAAATTAAAGAGCCCTAATGATATTTAGGTACCCGATCGAAAATTACATCATCCGTGAAGGGTGGGGTAAAACCTTATAAACATAAACCAAAACGACCAGAAAGTCAAAAGCACTACACAGTACACAAGTAAAAATCATTCTTATCGTAACCGAGTGTGTCTAGACTTTTGTGTTGTGTTACATCATACGAATTTGCGAAAATATTTACGTGATAGACAATTGCATTAGATAGATACAACTTTGTGAAGTTCAATTTGGTTTGGTGATTTGAACATCTAAATGTAAGTACGGCGTAGCCGATTGACATGTTTTAGTTTTTAACTCAGATACCTACTTATATTGTACCTATAGGTATTGTGCACCATGAGCAGTGGCGGATCCCCCTCATTTCGTTGAAGTTCTTTTACAGTAAAAATTGGGGTTTTATGTAGTGTCTTTCTCATAAAATTTATGTACGAAGACCAACCAATTTATAAATCAACACGAATCTAACTATAAAACAATTGATGAAATGATGTGATGTGTTGTGAATACCTTTAATGAGTGCATTATGCTTACCTGTGAATTCGATTGTTAATTTTTATTTTGCAATAAGAATTGAGAAAGGAAGAAAATAGGCAAGTGGCAGTAGTATAGAACTTATAGGCCCTAACTACCACTTTTTTTTGGCAAAGAGTCGTCGTAGTAAATATCGTAGGTTTACAAAATTAAATATTCGGTGTTGAAAAATTACTGGTAATTAATTGTTTTAGTTTCATTCATCAAGTGTTGAATTTGTAACTTAGTCTTCGACTCTTCGTAGGTATATAAATTTTATGAAAATTTTCGCGTTTTTCACGTTTTATCAAATTATTATTGTTCTTGGTTTAAAATCTCCACAGGTAGTCAAGTTCGTCTCGAATTAATATAAAGTGGATTTGGAGGACGAATCTGACTACCAGAAATTTTCACACTCAACCACCCTAAAAAGATGAATAATCAATTCAAATACGACTACTTTACTTTTGACATGATAATGAGTACCTAGCATTTTTTCGGTCTTATTCTTTGAAGGAGAAATTTCAATTCTGAAATAGCGAAGCAACATTGTCCCGAGCGAAGCGAGGGCAGAATATTTCATCAATTTATAATTATTCAAGAACTAAAACAGTGAGCCTAGGTATCATTTTAGACGTTAAGAGACGATTTTGCTGGTTTTGACATGTCAAAAATTTGAACAATAATTTCCAAAAAATTTCAGTTTTTGGAACAGAAAAGTAAATATGAGATCAAACGCTTTTGCAAAAGAGGAGTTGCGATATATAAGGCCATTTTTGGGCACCAGCTATGTTGTAATAAATGTACGAAATACGAATCCGTGGTTAGTTAACCCAAAATGACCATTTTTTGGGCTCCAGGGGTTCCCAAAGTTGCGAATAAAAACATAATTTTAGGAACCACTTAGTATTATTTTCAAAAACTTTTTCAGCGTAAAATATCTGTTTGAACCAAACAAACATTATGGGAGGATATTTTCTTACTTTAGACCCTCGGGGAAAAAATGGGGGGGGGGGGGTTCAATTTTTTGAAAATTTTGGAACCATCATTTCGGACCTACCCCTTCGAACCCCGCTAAAAAGATTTTCACAGTTTATTAGTATCCGAAAGACCTCCATCCTACCAAATTTTGAGCTCAATAAAAATTTTCGCTGGTACTGAAGAATCCAATTTTCCATTTTTTTGTAATTTCGATATTTTGAGAACCCCTGGAAAGCTAGAAACCTGCAATTTGCGCCAAACGTAACCTTCTGAGGTGCATGTATATTCGATTATTTCGATGAAAAAGTTGAATTAAGCTCCCTGTATATTCGTAATTTTGAACCCTTTTTTTAGAGCCCCCCCCCTAATTTTCATTCATTATCATTAGGTACCTACGTCAATATCCAATAAATTAAAAGAAAATCGAATTTTCAAAGCAAAACACGCTGCAACGTCGCATTACTGGTGAAAAAAAATTATCCGTGAAAAAATGATCTGCGAAAAATTTTTAATCGGCTCATACCTAGATCACGAATCGTCGTGGAATAATGATCCGAATCACGGATCACAATTCTTACTGCAGAAAATGATCCGGATCACAACGACCCTGGATTGGTTTTTCTGGCTTTGGACGTTGACACTTGCTTGAACAATATTTTTCCAAAAATATCAGTCTTGAATGTTGAAACCTTTGATATTTTTGAAAGTTTGATGAAATTTTTTCAATGTGGCTTATTAGCAGGGTTGGTTCTCTACGCGTAGAATATCTTTGTCTACATAGTCTACGTTTGTCGCGTAATCTATGTAAACTTCATGTAAAGTAGACTTCCTGTAGACTACGCGTAATGTATCTCAACTTTGAAGTTGTGTATTCCCAAATAATCTATCTTCTTGTTGAAAATTGTCGTTTTTTTGCAAAAAATTACCCTCACTTTTTAACTAAAAAATTGAAGAAGACAAATTTTGTATTTTCAACAAAGATTGTGAAAAAGTATAATTTTTCTACTAATAATTGACGATATCTACTTCTGCTAAGAATTGTGAGTTTTGGTTTTCTCAAGTTTTTTCCTTTCCAAAAGTTGTCAAAAATAAAGTACTCGCTTTTTTTCAAAAATTGATAAAAATTCTTGTTTTTTCAGCCAAATTGCTGAAATTTTTCATTTTATGCAAAAACATTAAAAAACCTTACTTTTTTCTACAAATAGTTCAAATAAAATGTTATTTTTAAATCCAAGAAATGCAAAAAAATTTTGTTTTTCAAAAGATTCAAATTCTCGCTTTTCAGCTCAATAATATTACTAAAGATTTTCATTATTATTTTTTCAAAAATTACCTACTTATCCAAAAGTCATTTTTCTGCTAAAAATTGCCAAAAACTGAAAAGTATTGCTTTTACGCCAAGTATAGGTATGTTTTTTTACGCGGATTCTCAAAAATCTAGTTTTTGGACTTTTTTTGAATCTTGTTTTTGAACATTTTTTGAATTTTAACCACAAATTTTCAAAATCTTCTGCCAAAATCCATGTAAAAAAGGCTTTATTCTAAAACAGAAAACAGTTTTACTTTGTAGTTTACATCGTTTACATAGTCTACAATGTCTGCATGTAAACTATCGTTGTCTACACTAACGTTGTTTACACGTAGACAAAGGGTGTAAAGTAGACTATATAGTCTACTTGCCAACCCTGCTTATTAGTACTTATGGGCGAATTAGCATTAAAAAAACATTTTTACCTAGCCAAGATTTTTTTGCGTGAAATTGTCGAGGGTGACCCCCTGAATAATTCCTGAGAGTTACCACCCTGTACCCCTCTTGCTAATTTTTTTATGGGGGCCTGAACCCTACCCCCCCCCCATATTTGTGCTCAGCGGTATCGAATCATATGAAAACGACACCAATGTCATCAAAATAACTTTATTTCAAAAATAGCGAAAGTTGAGGGGGCCTGAGGGGTTCTGGAGAGGGCTAGGTGAGTGTAGCAGAAAATCTGAGGTCATATTCGTGCTCAGCGGTATCGAATCATATGAAAAAGATACCCTACTCATTAATAGTTATTTTTCCCAAAATTCTCATTTCACCCCTCACCCCCCTAAGATACATTTTTCCAATTTTTCACCACGGGGCACCAAATCAAAAATTTCTAATATCGTATATGATGTTTGGTGGCCAAAAATACATCCGAAAAACGTGTTTCCAAAATTATACCTCGCAATCTTAATTCTTAATCAGCAGGCATAAAAAAAATGAAAAAAAACGCCATTTTGAGGGGTAAATATGAGGGGAGGGGGTAGAAAATTTTTGTGAGGATACCTACTAGGGATACATATGACATCCTAAAATGTTTTCGAAATCGGTTGAAATGGGTCTGAGGAAAGTGTTACTGAAATTTCAAAAAAGGGGGGGTTCCCAAAAAAGGGGAGGTGGTGTGGATTTGAAATTTTTCACGCGGTAGTTTCTCGATGGTACCCACCTTTCATGCTAGTGTCAACCCGAACGTTCTCGGGGACCATTTCACCCCTCCTTCGCGCCGATAGCTTTTTTGTGTTTTTTAGAAACCCCCTCTCATTTGAATGGTTCTAGCCCCACCCCCCCTTTGGGGTAGATGGACAGTTGATATATCACTAGATCGGAAATTTGACGTAGAACAAAAAAGTACTGAACTGTTTTTGACGTAAAATCAACCCCTGAGGAGAAAACTGCAAAAAAACCACTGGGGGGGTCAGCCCCCCATAAAAAAATTAGCATGGCGGGTACAGGGTGGTAACTGTCAGGAATTATTCAGGGGGTCACCCTCGACAATTTCCTAGAAAAAAATCTTGGCTAGGTAAAAATGTTTTTTTATTGCGATTTTTCATCTAATTCTCCTATATTAGTATATAGGAATTGAGGGCAAAAGTTTTTGGAAATTTACTACATATTTAAAAACAAAAGGAAAAGGTATTAGGTATGCGAGATGTAAAGAATATGCTAAAGGTGCCAACTTTTCTAAAGAAATCGCACAAATATTTTCAATTCACTATTATCATTGGTTTTTGGTGTGCCTATTTTTATTATTAAGTAGGTACCTATTATTTTCTTTTTATAAAAACAATTTCAACAAATTATGGAGAACAGGAGACGGAGATACAAATTTTTTCAAGCCCAACTGCATACATTCAAAATGAAAGGCATCTTCCAAAAGCATAATTGGTTTCTTTAAGGCACAGAGGAGAGTATGTCCTATCCAGGTACGAAACTAAGCATTCTTGGGGTGGGGGTGGGGTGTCAATAAAAAATTTGACGACTGATATGAGAAAAAAATACTGATTTTTTCGAGTAAAAAGGAGAGTTTTTTAATGTGAAATAAAATATGTTCGTTTTCATGTTTCAATTTAAAGCCTCAAACATAGGAATTTTCATTTTGTAAAAAAAAATAAAAATAAAAAACAAATTAGCTTGAGCGTAGCAAGGGCAAATCTTGAGAGAATTCCCAATTTGATAAGTGAAAGAGCAAAGTTTTTTTTTTTAATGAGGGAGCGTGGAAATTTCAGAACATACTTATAAATGATTTTTTTTTAGAAGTTTTAGTTTTGAAAAAGAGAAGCAAAAGCTCTCAAAATTTCATATTTCGAGAAGTAAAAAACATTTTTTTCTACGCGAGAAGTTTATTTTTGAATTTAAGCATTTTTTTTCGAGTTTGAAATAATAGATTTTTCGTAATTTAGATTTTGAAAAGGAAAAGTCAACGGGCCTGATTGAAATGAGGGGGTCCAGTACACATTTGCGTACCAGTGTACCGGTGCACGTACTGTTAGATCCGCCACTTTAGCAAATCAGCATGTATGAATCAGGACATAATAAACCTGCACATACCAGCAGCCTAATTGCATTGTGTATTTTGTGCTTGATTGTTACCACAGATGGATATGATTGATATGAAAATGGTGATATGCGATAGATGCTTGAATCCCATCTCAGAACGTGGGCCCCATGCTTTGGCTGGAGTTGAAGATCCGCCGCTCGTCACTACCTGCCACCATGTATACCATTTCATGTGCATGTACAATATTTACCTGCATTCTACAGAGACCAACAATGAAAATACAAAGATCGCGACTTGTGTCCATCCAGGATGTTCCAGGAAGCTGACCGGACGTGAGTTTTTCTGCTTGGACGTGTCCATCGACATTCGAAAAATCATCCCTCCGGCAAACGACCGCATCACTGAACTAGTACAACAGGTTCGACTTCAACAAAAGTTGAATCAAAAGCTCCTGGAACGCGCAGCTACGACGGCTGAACAAATTCGTACCTTGGAAGCTAGAAATTCGGAATCACTTGAAAAGTTAAAAGACCTGGAAATTAAATATAACATGGTGATGGACCATCGTATGAACCAATTTCTCACATCGATCCAGCAACCCATATCAACTTCCGCAACCTATGCTACATCCTCTGTGACAACGATCTCCACAGAGCAGGCATACAAGAACTTGCAGCTTTCGTACTCTAGTACAAAACCAGCACAAATTCGACCGCCAGTTCCCAATCAAATACCATACCTACCACAAGTTGGAAAATTGCAGTTTGGATCAGCTCCATTTGAATTGAAACCAAATACTACAAGCGCAATTACCATCGATCCGCCAACCATTCACGACTTGGAGCCCTCAACTAGTACAAACATTCCATCGTTCCAAAAACCCCAAAGCCTGCAGCAAAATAAACTCTACTCGCAACATCCTGGTTACCAACGAGACAGACCATATGGAATTCGCCGTGGTGTAAGCGAACCACCTACAACCAGGCAACCCAGCCAACGCGAACGCAACAGAGGTGCACATGTTGCTCCTAAACCGGCGCCTGAACCTCAGAAACGTAAACAAGGTATCTCAGTAGAACTAGGTAAATATTATAATCGTCGCTATAAACAACGATTTGGCACTGACTCGACCGAACTGGCTCCCTTCTACCCGATCGACTGCTTCCCTTACTTCTTCACTGCAGCTGCTCTCATAGACAGTGCAGAGGAGAATATTCCAGTAGTGCTGTTCGCCTACCAAATCTTCTTAGTCGGAGATGGACACGCAGTCGGTATGGCTGAATTACTGGTTAACGATAAACCATTCCAGAATTTCTTGGATACAGAACTATACAGACGCGACTTACTAGCTTCGGACTTGGTGAGATGTTTAAAAAAGCTCCCCTCGTTGCCAAAGAAGATAATGATGTCTATAGGAAACTACGACGTAACATGCGAAACCTCCGCCGCCGATTTTTGGAAGGAAATGGAGAAATTATCACTCCTGCTGAAGGATCGCAAAGTTGAAGAACTCTACCTCATCCCACTCATCCCACGACCGCCGGATGAAGATCAACTTGCATTTGCCCGCATAAACATCGTCCTGCAATATAATTGGGGATCGAAGGCAGGATGCAAGGCTATATATCTGGAATCCATGTTTGAAGTATTACCCTCAACCCCACCGAACATGGATGAGGTTGGTCCATTCTACAATATCGGACAATATGAGCCTATCGTAGACAAAATTGCCGAAGAATACATCCCCGTGCCTCGTATCCTACAAGCAAACTTGGCCAAGGGTATTCCCATTGGCCCCCGCAAGACGTACTCTCGAAAAATTTGTGCCCAAGATGTCCGAAAAGCCTTGGAAAACATTGAGAAAACGCCATCAGTAGCTGAAGTAAAACCTCAGTTCAAGGAAGAAAAGATGGATGAATGAACCTCACAGTCACCCCTCAACCTCGTCCACACTAGAAACAGAACCATCCACTGAACAAACCATTGGAGGAGTAACACTAACCGATTGGTCCAGAATATGTGTTGAACGAATCTCAGAAAAATTTCAGTGACGAGGTAAAACTCTAAGAATTCCCTCAACAGCAACCAGTCGAAGCTGATAAAACGCCTTCATTCCGGGCAAACGTTCCAGAGGTCATCCCTGATGATAGCTGCATCGCCATCTCCGATGATGACGAGGAAAAAAGAGAACTAACACGTCCAAACACTCACACGTCAAATACGGTACATTTTTGAATGTTTTTTCTCTTGAACTTTCCGTTCTCGACATCGACTGTGTGAGTACAAAATTCAAAATTTTTCTCCTCCCCATCGATTCAAAATTCTCAAAGTTATCTGAGCAAAAACTGCTCCAAGCCTTGATCAAGTCTTCTACACGCAGTCTACCGATACCGGTACACGTGCGCTTGCAGCCTCATGATTGGTCCAGCGGTTTACATGAAACACCACGTATAAGAAAAGCAGAATGAATTCCTCGCGTTCTACGATCAGCTGAGCTGTCCATCAACATCGTACTGACCTAGAAAACATGTTTATTCAAATCTGTAAAATTGTACAATAGTGCAGAAGAGACACTTGAAACGTAAATTGCAACTTGTTTATTTTGTCCAAGTTTTTGCACAATCCTTTTTTTAAAATTTTTTATTTTTTTATTTTCGCCAAGTTTCTAACCTTAAGTTATTGATAGGTACAATTAATATTACGTTCGTGTGTGACTAGTGTATATCAGTTTCATTTCGTTATTTTCGTTATTAGTTTATTATGTTTACCTTATAAGAAAAATATATTTGTGTTCTAGTGACAACAAATACAACGAGTCATTAATTCCTGGTGTTATCTTTTATTTGATAAATAATGGCTACATTCGAATATTTTGAGAAAATAATACTGACCTGGAGAAATCGAGTTATTTTTTGATACACTCGAGTTACCTATCTAGTGATTAGAAATTTCATCAAACCAGAACAATTCTGTTCATTTTCTATATCTACTATTTGAACGGTATCACGATTTTTGGAAAGAGCATGGTCTGAATATCCCCGAACCAAAAGTTCAGCAGCCCAAATGGATTTTTCGATTGTTGACGAATTTAAAAAAATTCAAAATCGACCATTTTTGACGATTTATACTTTTTCTTAAAAAATGTATTCTACCTAATTCAGTAAAAGTGATAGAAATTACCTTAGTTCTAAGACTACTCGTACATACTTAAAACAAATTTCGTGGAAAAAAAGGGTTATTAAAAACGCATTTCATACAAAAAATTTTGATTTGAACAAATATTTTCGGTAAGTACGAGATTTTTGTATAAAAATAAGGATACGTATCTAAGCAAAATTGAAATTGAAAAAATATTTTTTTAAAATCTTCAAGAAAGTGTTGTAAGAATGTTTTATCTGGAAAAATTTTTCAATTCGTTACGTTTTTTTCCAGTTAGACAGATGTACCTTACCTACCTACATTTTTTTTTTTTTGCATGAGGTTTATAAATGATGAAGCAGTATTTTTTTTTCGAAAAAAATCCTTGGTGTTATGATTCTGGCGTAATAATTCTCTAATCAAATTGCAATTTTAATCCAATTTTTTCAAAAAAATTTTTTGAAAATTTCTAAAACGAATTTTTTGAAAACAGGGTTTATCAAAAACACATTTCATTTAGACATTTTTGCAAATTTTCAAAATACTTAGTTGAAAAACAGCAAATATTTTTAAAAATTAAAAGTTTTCTTGGTAATTGAAAACAATTTTCATGTTGGTCAATTTGATCTGACCAGATGTAATCAGATGCGAATTCTTATCGGATTACGTGCTTACAGATCACCGATCAGATCCAATAATTTTACTCTAACAAGGGAAGTACCTCAACCAGCATAGAAATTTCTAAACTCTGCAAAGTGGAATCGAAAGAGGGTCCCGAAAACCAAAATATACAATATCAGAAAAAATTTCAGGCGTTGAAATGAATTTTTTTATTTCTGGTCAATTTTAACGAACCATTTCTCCTGAAAAAATCAAAATTTGATCAAATTGACTTAAAAATCTGAAATTTGGTTTGTATCCTATTTTCGACCTCCTGAGTCGATTGGTGTAGCTTCCTGCTTCCAACTAATTTTTGGATTCTCCAGATTTTGAAAGAAAAACATGAGCACATGAGGCTATGAACTCGGATTAATCATCTTTGCGACCCTTCAGTCGATTTAGGCAGATATTTTCAAAGTCTCTTCATATCGAGTCAAATCTAAAATTTTCTCCAACAATTAATTTTGAAAAAAAAAAAAGGAAGTGAAATATACGAATTTCAGTTAGCTATTCTAATGGGGCCAACCTGGTTTTTTAGGGAGGGGGTAATATCGTCGTGCGAGTTTATTTCACTCAAAAGAGAGTAAAGAGACTGTTTCGAGGCGTTGTCGAGGTGTTAGAACTTCGATTTCTAAAATTTATAGGCCCAACCTCTTGTCTGCTCGAGTTTTTCGAAAATGGAAAAAATAAAAATAGGGAATTGTTTTCTCACTCGCAATTTTTTTTTGTCATGTAGTTAAGGACCACCCTAATACGTCATATAATTAAACCGATTGCTGATTGCGTATGGCAAAACTGACCATCCGGTCTCTTTTCGCTAATGCACACGAGAAATACAAACAACCAGACATTTGTCGAGATCTTATTTCATTACCATTTCAAAGTTGTTAAAAATGCTTACCTATCAGTTTGATATTAGACAGATTTTGACAAATGAGCAGGTGAGCCCACTGATACCAACGTTGCGCTCTTGGTTCTAAGAAGCCATCTTATCTCATCCCGCCTAGGCGCCTACTTGGTGTTATTTTCTTATTGCATTCGTGAAGAGCCTTTTGATATTTTTTACGTGATCGAAAATTATTACATCATCCGTGAGAGGTAGGTGAAACCTTACAACCAGAACACTACGTAACTAAAAATCATTCATTTCATTCTCATCATACAGTGTGTGCCGTGTGTGCAGACTTTTGTTTAGTGTTACGTCATACGAATTTACGAAAATATTTGCGTGATACACAATAATTGCATTATGGTACATCTTTGTGAAGGACAATTTGGTGATTCGAACATCTAAATGTAAGTACGGCGTAGCCGATTGACACATTATTCTAACACAGATATAAATTGTACACTGTGAGCAGTGGATGGCGGATCCCCCTTACCATATTTATTTTTTCGTTGAAGTCCAATCACAGTCAAAATTGGGGATTTATGTGTCGTCTTTCTCATAAAATTTACTCATGTACAAAGACCAATTTATAAATTCAACGCTTGACGAATGAAATAAAACAATTAATGAAAATGAAATGTGTTGTGCGAAGGAATACGGAGTACCTAACCTAAATGTTTATAACACCTCGAATACCATGTTAATGAGTGCATAATTTTAAATTTTGCAGTAAGGAGAAAGGAAGAAATTAGGGAAGAGGTAGTAGTGTATGTAGAACTTATAGTGCTAACAATCATTTTTTTTTAGCAGAGTCGTCGTTGTAAATATCGTAGGTTTACATTGCTTAATTGAATATTCGATGTTGAAAAATTAGTTTTCTGGCTCCTACTATTGTAATCACTCCACATTCGAAATGGTTAGCAAACCTATACCCAGGGATGAGGCCCTAAACGATTTTTTTTCGGGTTCCGGGTTTCAGGGCTTGGGCTTTCAATCAAAATTTTATTAGGTCTTGGGCTTGGATTGGAGCCCAGGAAACTTTGGATTTGGGTTCCAGGGCTCAGTGTCCAGGGCTTGAATGAAACGTTCAGGGCTTTGGGCTTTTCGGGGCTTGAAATTGAGGGGTTCCATGGAAAAGGGACCTTAGTCATTTTTTTTTTCATTTACAATTTTGAAAGTACATATTAAATTTTTTTAAAAATAATTTCCCCATATTCAGTGATATTGAACTGTTTTTCCATGAAAAAAAATTAATGAATTGGAAAATGTTAGCTTGTAGAAAAATGTTTCAAGTAAGTACATTAAAATTTGAACTTATAAAAATTAAATCAGTGAAAAAAATTGACTATGGCCCCTTTTCCATGAAGCCCCTCAATTGAAATTTTAATGAAAAATAAAGTAAAATTGTTTGATTTTCTCTTGAAAAAAAAACATTATTTTTAAGGTCAGATTCCGATTGCTTTTTTCAAAATTATTTGAAGGGAACGGTTTTTAAAAAAAATCAGAATTGAATTTTTTTGGAATTATTGATTATTGCCCAAATTTTTCAAGTATCATTTTTCAAAGAACAATGAACTATCTACAGAATACCTATTATAAATGAATGGTGCTTTTCAAGAAGGTCCTATCGACAAAAAACTGGTTTTGAGAAAAACGCATTTTTATATTTCAGTGTTTTGCCATTTTGGTTTAAAATGATATAGCGAGCTCCGGGTTTTTTTGTTGAATAGAAGCATCTTTCCACTATTTATTTCCTGCGTAGTAATTTTTTTTCCACCACCAACATTTCCATGGGAGCGCTTTACAAAAGAGACCTCGATAGGACCTTCTTGAAACGACAGGACCTTCTTGCGGTTATTCACCTAAAAATCGATTTTATTCCTTCTCAAACCCACCAAAAACATGAAATAGTCACTCTTGAGAAGTAATTTTCAACGCAGAATTCAAATTTTGAGTCAATTTTGCCCCTCGACCCCCAGGGGGGGGTGGTACCAAATGAAAATTTGGGGAAAATGTGAAAAAATCGAGTATAGTGTCAAAATCTTGATACTTTGAGTTAAAAACCACGATTTTTGAGTCAATTTCCCTCGTAGCCCCCCAGGGGGGTGGTACCAAATGAAAATTTGGGGAAAATGTGAAAAAATCGAGTATAGTGTCGAAATCTTGATACTTTGGGTTAAAAACAACGATTTTTGAGTCAATTTCCCTCGTAGCCCCCCCGGGGGGGTGGTACCAAATAAAAATGCGAAAAAATCGAGTATAGTGTCGAAATCTTGGTACATTTGGGCTGAAAACCCGATTTTCGAGTCAATTTTGTCCCTCGGCTTCCGGGGGGAGGGGTGTGGTACCTAATCAAAATTTAGGATAAAAGTGAAAAAATTGAGTACTTTAATGTAATATCTTTAATACTGTAGGGCAGAAGTTTCTTCCGCCAGCATTCCCCAAAACGACGAATATGAAAAATTATGCATTTTAGTGTATGTAAAACAACTGCGATCGATTCACCTGCGGAAACCTGGGAAAATCTGTATCATCTCATACTTTAGCCATGCATGTGTGAGTGCGCACTCGATTTTTTCACTGTTTTCCCCAAATTTTGATTTGGTACCACCCCCTTCCTCCCTGGCGTGCGAAGGACAAAATTGGCTCGAAAATCGGGTTTTCAGCCCAAATGTACCAAGATTTCGACACTATACTCGATTTTTTCGCATTTTTATTTGATACCACCCCCCCTGGGGGGCTACGAGGTAAATTGACTCAAAAATCGTTGTTTTTAACCCAAAGTATCAAGATTTCGACACTATACTCGATTTTTTCACATTTTCCCCAAATTTTCATTTGGTACCACCCCCCCCTTGGGGTCGAGGGGCAAAATTGACTCAAAATTTGAATTCTGCGTTGAAAATTACTACTCAAGAGTGCCTTCTGGTATAGTTGTGATCAACCATTTCGGAGAAGAAGGTAATGCGCGCATTTTCCAGTTGCGTTTCCTAGCCAACTTCATATAGCTGCTGTTTGTGAACAACACCACATGGAGCGCTGCGGTTTGCACCATCTTGTGTAGAAAACGTCAGAGATTCAAATTTCATGAACTCCTCAAAAAGGTCCTATCAGTCGATAGGACCTTCTTGAAAAGCACCATTCAAATAATGTACCTACCAAAAACCCCTTAAAATATTAAACTTTTTGCTGAACTTGTAAATTTTTTTTTTTGAAACTCATCTTTTTTGACTTTTAAAGTTTTGAGATGCACAGAATGGTAATTACAATAGTAGTTTTCAAAATTTACACAAGCCCCGAAAAGCCCTGATCACAGTTTGGGTTTCGGGGCTCAAGTTCGGGGCTTGATTTTCAGAGGAAAAGGTTTTGTGCTTTGGGCCAGGGCTTTGTATGTAGGTTACAGTTTTTAAGGTTTTAGGGCTTGGACATTCGGGCTTCAAGGAAATAATCGAGGCTTTTTCGGGTTTCGGGTCCTGGTCCTGGGCCGGGCCTCATCCCTACCTATACCTAACCGGTGGAGTGATTGGGTATAAAAACAGGGGATCTGGAGTCATAGGTACTTACAGATATCGTAGGGTTACAAAATTGAATACTCGTACCTATTCGATGTTGAAAAATTATTGGTAATTTTACGTGTTTTACCAGGATCCCTCAGTGAGGCCCACAGAAACCCAGTGGCGTAGCCGAGCGGGCGAAGGAGGCTATTGCCCCCCTTGGGCCCTTGCGAACGAACAGAGCCTTTCAGGATAAGATAGTGAAATCCGCCCTTCTCCAATTTCAACGAAACTCACCCAAAACGTTAGTATGGATGTAAAACCATCCCAAAAAAGTTTTTGAGCCGACCTCCCTCCCCCCACCCCGAGAAATGTCCCCATATGTGTTCAAAATTCAAAATTCTCGTCCTTTAAAGGGGGTGGTCCAAAAATTTTGAAACTCTCACAGAAAATAGTTACTTGGTAGGTGCGTGTGTGAAATTTTTTTCAAACAACAATTTTCATATTTGAGGGTTGAGGGGTGGGGTGGTTGACAATTTCAAAAATTCGTAGAAAAAACGGGCAGAGGGGCCTCTGCGAAATTTTCTCAGAAATTTAGTTGCATCCTAAGCTATAACATATATTTTTTGTGGGGCTCAAAAATCGGTGCAACATGCTCAAAAAAACCAAAATCGTGCAAAAAATATGATTTTTCGTAATTTTTTGGCCGTATTTGGTCTTTTAAGGACAAAATTTTGAGGAAAAAATGAAATTTCAAGCAAAATACGTAAAAATTCACGAAAATGACAATTTTTTGTTTTTGAGCCTCAATAAACGTACCTTGGTAAAAACGAGTGGCAAACAACAAGTAAACTGCATTTTATGATAGCAGTATGAAATTTACTTGATGCACAATGACTCCAAAACAAAATTTTCAAGCCCTGGAGACATTTGCGAAACCTCATAGAAGGGTGTGGTGAGGGAGGGATCAAAGGGACTCCCCTATTTTTCGTATCTGACCGTTTTTGGGTTATTTTCATGCAATTCAACTTCGCCAGAGATTGGACGAGTTCTCGAAAATTAGTACTCTGAATTTTTCTTTGAAAGTCTTCAGAGGAAAAAACTCCGAGTTTTGCGCCAGTCCGAACCGCATTCGATTCCCTTTTTTTCGGGTCTTGGTTCAATCAAATGAAATTCATACAAGCTTACAATGAAAATATCCAAGTTTAGTGTTGTTTTGATATCTCAATTACAGTATAACGTAACCTTGATTTTCAGTTGAAAGTCGCTAAGAACACTTTTCACTCCTGAGGTGGCTCTGGAGGGGAGACATTAGCCTTCGGAAAAGCAGTATTTTGAACAAAAAAATTAGTAGGTATTTCCGACTTGAATCCTACTGAACCTCTAGTTTCGAAAGATATTCGTACTCGTAGTTAATGTAGATATTGTGTCGATGTAGGCCATTTTCGTCGAAATCCAAAATCAATTTTAGGGTGGAAGGGTGCTATACTGAGTAGCTAAAAATTTGCAAATCGCTTATTTGTGAATGAATTCCTGTTTTGAAAATTTGTTCTTCTCAAACATTTCACATCTGAAAGGCGCCACTAAAATCTCATCCGAAAAAAGGAATAACATAGGTATAAGTCCAAAAAACTGCTTTATCGGGGTAGGTATTTTTGATGTAAAAGTCCAAATTCTTAGTAGAAAAATTTCAAATTTGAGTGACCCCAAAAACGGTAAGATAACAAAATTTTGAGTTTGACAAATTGTTGAAGAGGCTGACCCCCCGAAAATTTTGAATTTTGAACACATATGGGTACCGTACTGTTAGATCTGCCAACCTGAGCATACACGAATTTCACAACCAGCACCTGCCAGTGTTGCGTATATAAATTAATTTACCTAATTGAATGAATAAATTGTGCTTGATTGTTACTACAGATGGATATGAGAATGGTGGTATGTGATCAGTGCTTGTATCCCATCTCAGAACCGGGGCCCCATTCTCCGGCAGGAGCTGAAGATTCACTACTCGTCACTACCTGCTGTCACGTATACCACTACACGTGCATGTACGATATTTACCTGCATGCTACAGAGACCAACGATCAAAATGAAAGGATCGCGACTTGTGCCCATCGTAAATGTTCCACGAAGCTGACTAAACGTGAGATTTTCCGCTTGGATGTATCCACTTTTGTTCGAAAAATCATCCCTCCGACAGACTACCGTTTCACTGAACTAATACAACAGATTCGACTTCAAAACGAGGTAAATCAAAAGCTCCAGGAACGCGCAGCCACCATAGCTGAACAAATGCGTGCTATGGAAGCTAGAAATTCCGAATTACTTAAAGAGCTGAAAGAATTGGAAATTAGATATAACATGTTGATGAACCAGCGTGTGGACCAATATCTCACACCAATCCAGCAACCCATATCAACTTCCAGAACCTCTGCCACATCCTCCGTACCAACGATGTTGCCATTTGGATCAGCTCCATATGAATTGAAACCAAATACTACGAGCACTAATTGCAACTTGAAGCCCACAACTAGACCAAACACCTTATTGTTCCAAGAAAGCTCAAGCCTGCTGCAAAACCCTGCAAATGCTTTAGCAGAACCATTTTGGAACAATTCTTTGATTAATAAACTCTACCCGCAACATCCTGCTGGCGACCAAAGATACACACCGTATTATGGAAGTCATTGTGCTGTTGGTGTAGGCGAACCACGTACAACTAGGCAACCCAGCCAGCGCAAAAGCAACAGAGGTGCGCATGTTGCTCCTAAACCGGCGCCTAAGCCTCCGAAATCGGTACCTGATCCTCCTAAACCGGCTCCTGAACCTGCTAAACCGGCGTCTAAACCTCCTAAACCGAAAACTGAACCTCCTAAACGTAAACCCTATACCGGAGCAGAAATGGATAAATATCATCGTCGGTATAGACAACGATTTGGCACTGAATCGACCGAACTGGCTCCCTTCTACCCGATCAACTGCTATCCATGCTTTTTCACAACAGCAGCCCGTGAAAAGAATGAAGAAGAGTATCCAGTGGTGCTGTTCGCTTATCAAATCTTCATAATCGGTGATGGACATTCAGCTGGTATGGCTAAATTTCTGATTAACAAAACACCATTCCAGAACGTCTTGGATACAGAACTATACAGACGCGACTTACTAGCTTCGGATTTATTGAAACATTTAAAAAACCTCCCCTCGCTGCCGAAGAAAATAATGCTGTCTATAGGAAACTTCGATGTAACGTGTAAAACTAGCCACGCTGATTTTTACGACGAAATGACAAAATTATCACACCTGCTGAAGGATCGCGAAGTTGAGGAACTCTACCTCATCCCACTCATCCAACGACCGGATCAAGATCAAGTTGCATTTGACCAGATTAACCGTGCCCTACAACATGATTGGGGATTGATGGCAGGAGGCCGGACTATTCGCCTGGAATCCATGTTTACAGGATTAACCTCAGCCCCACCGAACATGGATGATTTTGGTCCATTCTACGATATCGCACAATATGAACCTGTTATAGAGAAAATTGCCAAAGAATACGTCCCCATTCCTCTCCACTTAAAAGCAACATTGGACAAGCGCATCGCCCTTGGACTTCCTATCACGAGCCCACTAAAAATGTATGTCCAAGATGTCCAAAAAGCCTCGGAAAACATCGAGAAAACGCCATCAGTAGCTGTAGTGAAACCTCAGCTCAAGAAAGAAAAATTAGAGGTGGAAGTCGAGCTCAAGGAAGAAGATATAGATTTGGATGAACTTCACCCCGCAATCTCATCCATACTAAAAATAGAATCGTCCATTAAACAAACCATTGGAGGAGTAGCAATTACCGATTGGCCTAGAGTGTGTATTCCACGAATATCTGCAAATGTATTTAACAAATCTCAGCAAAATTGGAGTGACGAAGTAAAACAAGAATTCCCTCAACAGCAACCAGTCGAAGTTGATGAAGCGCCCTTCCGGCCAAACACTCCAGACGTTATTCCTGGGGATAACTACATCGTCATCTCCGATGATGACGAGGAAAAAGTAAACTAAACGAAGACGTTGAAATTATTGTCTAATTTTTTGTACGATGCTTTTTTAAATTTTTTTTTACTTTTGCTTAGTTCCTAACTTCAAGTTATGATGCAATTACCTAGTATTACGTTATGTTCTTGTGTTACGAGTATATATCATCAGTTTCATTTCGTTATTATTTTATAAATAAAAGTTGTGTTCTAGTGACAACAAATACAACGAATTAATTACCTACTCGCAATTCCTGCTGTCGTCATTTATTTAATCAATAATCGCGACATTCTGATATTTGCCAGATAGGTCCAAGGGATTATTGGGAAGACTGCACTGAGCTAGCAGATGAGTCTAATTATTTTGCAAAAGGATAGATAATAAATATTCGATTCGAGTATTTGCTATATTCATTCTCAAAATGGATTTACATATAAAAATTATCACTAAAACGAGTCCTTAAGCCTTAAGGTATCTACCACTGTAACAATGTGATTGCTAAAAAATAAGTTTGAAATTCTGAAAAAATATTCATTTTGAGAAAATAATACTGACGTGGAGAAATCGAGGTATTTTTTGAACCACTCGAGTTAGTTATTAGAAATTTTAACAAACCAGTACCTAATTCTATTCATTTTTTATACTACATACTTACATATTTGAACGGAATCACAATTTTTGGACAGATCATGGTCTGAATCTTCTCTAACCAAAATTTCAGCAACCCAAATGGATTTTTCGATTTTTGTCGACTTTTAAAAAATTCAAAATCGACCCCCTTCGGCAATTTATGCTTTTTTGAAAAAATGTATTCAAATTCAGTAAAAATGATAGAAATTACTTAGTCCTTAAACTAATATCAACTTTTCTGAACCGAATTTAATTGAAGCCTTCAGCACAATTTTAATTTCTCCAAACTTTTAGAAAAATTTAAAAAATCAACATTTTTCTATTTTTTTGGAAATTTTTGAAATATACGAGATTGGCTGGCTGTACCTATTTTGTCCAAAATTAACTCCTCAAATTCGAATTTCACAATTTTTTTCAAAATTTCTCCAGAAAGCGTGGAAATTGATTTCTCTTAGTTTCAACGATGATTGTGAAAAAGTATCATTTTTTGACCATTAATTGCCGAAAATTCGCGCTTTTTCAAAACAGTAGTCAGTTTTTCTTTTTGCTAAAAATTGTCAAAATTCTCGGTTTTTGGCAGGAAATCCTAAAAAGTTTTTATTTTTTCCCAAAATTGTTCATGTTCAAAAGTCTTCCCCATGGCTAAAAATTGTCATAGCTGCAAAGCGAAAATTTTCATTTTTTTAGAAAAAAATTGCCAAAAATGTATCTTTTTTTGGGGGGGGGGGGCTGTTTGTAATTACTTGATTATTACACCCGTCGTGTGAGATTTAAATCGAGTTGTTAAGGTCAAGTTTTTTAATTAAGTCTAAGGGCCACTTGTACCACAAACAGTTAAACTACAGTCAAGAGTTGAACTCAGTTTAACTCGTCAAAAACAATGAGTTAAACTTAGTTCAAATTTGAACTAGAGTAGTAGGTACAATCCGCCCTAAGAATTTTTTAATTTCGGAAGTGTCGTCTGATATATGAATATCTTATTTCATCTATTTGTAGGGATAGTCTGTGCTGATTTTATTTCTTATGCTCAAAAATTGCTAATTTTCACTTAAATCATCAAATTTTTGCTTGAATTTTTTTTTCTTCTAAATTATCTAAAAGTCCGGCTTATAGTGATCTCTTTTTGCGAATAATCCTCACACAGTTCTTCTTTTTGCTGAAAGCAAATTATCAGAATCCTGCTTTTTGCCAAAAATTGTAAAAAAATCATCGCTTTTTAAAAAAATTTCCAAAAATAGTCGTTTGTATCAAATAATTTGGAATTTTTACTTGAAAAAAAAAATGGTTCAAATGTCTCACTGTTTTGCCAGAAACTGTCAGAAAACCATTCCTTTTGTATAATTTGTCAGTCTCGTTTTATTTATCCAAGAATTGCCTTATTTTCGTCGGAAATATCAAAATCCTTACTTTGCTGCCAAGAAATTGTCAAGAAGTTTCGAAATATTAGTTCAACTTTTCAAAATTAAATTAATTTAAATTCGTAATAAGTATTCTGTTTTTTTAGTGATTTTTTTTTTATTAAAATGTTTTTTTCGCATTTTGTCACTTTGGTTACTTTTTTTTTCAAATTGAAATGTTTTGTTCGCGTTTTGTCACTTTTTTGGGTACTTTTTCAAGTTTTTTCGATTACGTACTAAAATTACTTTTGGGGGGGGGGGATTGAGTAAGAGCCCGGAGTTTTTCAAAATTTCAATTTTGAAAAACTCATTATTTAAATTCTAAAATCTTGGATCAAAAGAAATGAACAAATTTTTTTAAACATTGTTTTTTACCTTTTGGCCTCTCGAAACCCGAATTTTTAAAAGCTTTTGCCCTTGCTTCGCTCGTCCCTCGGGCCAATTCTTATCTCTAAATTTGAAAAAAAATGCTAGTTTGAAACTCGAAAGATTTTTTTAAGGGGGGAGCAACATTTTTGAAGGCCTCATTTGGTGCATATGCCAAGGCCCTTCAACCGAAGCAGTCCGCTAGTGGGCAGCAGCTAAAATTTTGGATTTGGAGGTTTCAGACAATTCTTTCCAAAAATCGCGCTCTCATTCAAATTGGAGGTGGAAACCACGAGATGATCTTTCATTATAGTAAATGTGAAAATAATTGAGATAGGTAGATGATTCTTGAAAATCGAGTAGGTACTTTTGCCAACTTTTGACAAAAATCAAGATTTTGAGGATCTTAAAAAAAAGCAGAACTTTTGGCAATTATTTGCAAAAAAATAACACTTTTACGCGAACTAAAATTACCTATTTGAAATTTTTTGCGGAACACGACAAATTTTAGCTGTTTTTAAAAAATGCAAAACGGAGGAGTTTTGCGATAAGGCCATTTTTTGCCACCAGCCAGTTATTGACTCAACCACTCTTAAAATGTTGTATAAATGTACGAAATACGAATCCGTGGTTAGTTAACCCAAAATGACAATTTTTTGGACTCCAGGGGTTCCCAAAGTTGCGAATTAAAAAATTAAGTATTTTAGGAACCACTGAGTATTATTTTCAAAAACTTTTTTAGCATAAAATATCTGTTTGAACCGAATAAACGTTATACGAGATGATTTTCTTACTTACGACCCTCGGGGGCAAAAATTGGGGGGTTTCAATTTTTTGAAAATTTTGGAACCACCATTTTGGACCTACCCCTTCGAACCCCGCTAAAAAGCTTTTTACAGTTTATTAGCATCTGAATGACCTCCATCCTACCAAATTTTGATCTCAATAAACATTTTCGCTGGTACTCAAAAATCCAATTTTCCAATTTTTTGTAATTTCGATATTTTGGGAACCCCTGGAAAACTAAAAACCTGTGATTTGCGCCAAACGTAACGTTTTGAGGTGTATATTCGATTACTTAGATGGAAACGTTGAATTAAGCTCCCTGTATATTCGTAATTTTGAACCCTTTTTTTAGAGCCCCCTATTTTAAGCACCCCTAAAAATGGCGTTTATTGTGCATATTTTTTCAAATAAATTGAAGAATTTACATTTGAAACACACTAGCAAGTGCTCGATAATTTTTCATATGATTTTTCGAGTACCTAACATTCAAAATTGAGCTATTTTGGATCAAATTCTGAGATTTAACTCTACGAAAAGACGTTAAAAAATAACGTTTTCATGATTTCATCGAAGTAAAAATGCCAGAATTTGACCTAAAATAGCTCAATTTTGAAAGTTACAGGAAAAATCAAATGACAAATTATCGAACACTTGCTAGTGTATTTCAAACGTACCATTCTTCAGTTCATTTGAAAAAATATGCATAAACGCCTTTTTCAGGGGTGCCTAAAGTGGGAGGCTCTAAAAAAAAAGTTCCAAAATTACGAATACACAAGGAGCTTAATTTATTTGGCGCAAATCGCAGGTTTCTAGTTTTCCAGGGGTTCCCAAAATTTCGAAATTACGAAAAATCGGAAAATTGGATTTTTGAGTACCAGCGAAAATTTTTACCGGGCTCAAAATTTGGTAGGATGGAGGTCTTTCAGATACTAATAAACTGTAAAAAGCTTTTTAGCGGGGTTCAGAGGGGTAGGTCCAAAATGGTGGTTCCAAAATGTTCAAAAAAATGAACCACCCCCCCCCCCATTTCTGCCCCCAAGGGTCGAAAATAGAAAAATCTCTTCGCATAACGTTTATCAGGTTCAAACCGATATTTTACTCTAAAAAAAGTTTTTGAAAATAGTACTCAGTGGTTCTTAAAATTATTTTTTTATTCACAACTTTGGGAACCCCTGGATCCCAAAAAAAATGGTAATTTTGGGTCAATCAAGCATGGATTCGTAGTTGGGACATTTATTGCAACATTTTAAAAGTGGTTGAGTCGGTGACTAGCTAGTGCCAAAAAATGGCCTTATCGCAACTCCTCCTTTTTGTTAATTTTTGGAATAGTAAGATTTTTTGACAATTTTTCATGAGAAAACAACACCTTGAAAATCTTAGCAAAAATATAAAAAAAAACTGATCGTTTTTGTAAATTAAAAGGAGAGACTTCTGAGAGTGATTTTTGAGAAAAATTAGACTTAAGCAATGTCAATTAGAAATGAAAATTTTTATCAAAAAAACAATAAGACTTTGATAAATTATTAGGCTATACCTAGTAAAAGCAAAACTAAAAGTTGGAATTTTTTCAAAAAAAAACAACAATTTTTAGCCATTATGCTAAAAAACAAGATTTTTGGTCAATTTTTGAAAACACAAAAATTGTTGACAATTTTGACATGGTGGCCAATCTTTCGCGAAAAAGCGAAACATTTAATAATTTTTGGAAAAAAGATAGGTACTTAGGTATCTACTTTTTGGAATTTTTTTGCAAAAAAAAGAGACCTGAATGCAAGGAATTTGTTATTTTGTTTTTCGTTCATTTAAATCTTTCGAAATGATTTATGAAAAAACCTATCGACAATTTCAATTCCAATCGTGATATTCTTATCTCCGTAACCTGAATTATAGTTCATCTTATACGGTTCAATTTTACGTTGCTCTTTCAATGAGAAAATTCTTTCTCGATTGCTGTTCATCCATCTCAACGTAGCAAGTGTAATTTGCGTTAAAAAACTAAACTCAATCAGAAGCACAAAACACGTGCGACTTTCAAAACAATATTATCGCATTAATGAATCAGTTATGTAATGTGAGAACACGTTGAATATCCTGTTAATGACTTACCTACGTTAGATGTTCCTAAATGTAGGTATGTAGACGCACGGCGGCGTAAAGTTGCTTTGTAGTGTATGGTGTGCTGCCTCTATAACGTATGTTCTATGTTAGTTGATCATTACCATGTTAGAATTTATTGCCGAACATATTGTGTTTAACGCGTTGAATCGCATAAAATATCGGTTCGCGAACGAGCTAAAGTTGTGATGCTAACGCGATGTTAAAAGTTTAACGTGTAATATCATATGATGAAGTGAAAGTTCTGAATCTACATAAATATATGCGGTTTTTAAAAAAATTCAAAATGATGAACTTCATATCTAAATGGTTAAGCTTCGTTACAGTCGAACCTAGTTTCTTCTTCTACTACTCGGCCTACGTTATATTGGAATTAATCAACACGAATTTATATTTACAAAAACCTTGCCGACTAAATGCCACCAGCGAACCCGACCTAGACACTAAATGCGACGACGAGAAAGCTGGAATAACCTTTGTAGCCGATCTAAATGCTTACGTAAGGACATTCGTGGTACTTTTCATGCTACTCTATGTAGTAATCGGATCATACTGGAGTGACGAGTCAGGACGTCGTAGAAGACCTTTGCTATTCTTACCTCTAATTGGACAAGTTCTGCAATGCATTAATGGACTGGTGCAATCTTACTATTGGCAATTACCAGCCATATCTGCAGCCTCGATCGATCTACTTGTGCAGTGTATTTTCGGCGGACATTTAGTTATGTTGATTATTTCGCACGTGTATGTTTGCGATATGTCTTCGAAACAGGATAGAACTATGAGGATTGGGATTTTAACCGCTTTGAAAACCATATGTCTGCCGATTGGAAACGGTACCTCGGGATATTTACTCCACGCTGTTGGTTTCTTCTACTCGTATATGATTTGTTTGGTTATGACGATCGTTGCGTTTATGCTCGGTGTTATATTTATAAAAGATACGTCAGTTCAATGTGAAAACAAAATAACTGTTTGGCAAGCGTGTAGTTGTAAAGCGTTCAAGGATAGCTTGAAAGTGTTGTTCAAGAAGAGCCTAGGGGAGAAGAAGAAAATCGTTTATGTGCTGTTGTGCGTTCATGTCTTGGTTTGGTTTTCCTCTGAGGGTAAGTACATACGATAAAAATGTCACTTATGGGATATATTTTTGAGGAAGATGAAGGTTCAGTAGCGAGGTTTTAATTTTTAGTGATGATGTAGATGTACCTATTTGGAGGAGAGAAGGTAGGTAACTTGGTATAAATGGGATGCTCTTACTCACTGAAATTCGAGAATTCTTTCTTGTACATACTTATATCTGGAGGTGGAGGTTAATTTCTTCAGTTGACGTTGAAATTGAAAAAAATGTCGGAAAAATTTGACCAAATTTAATGAAGATCTTCATGTTAAGTTGAAAATCACTAACGTCTATATGAGTCATTGAGTCATAAAAGAGAGACAATTTTTGAAAAAAAAACAACCCAATTTTTTCGCTCCAGCTCATATCCAACCGGTTTTGGAAAAAAATGGTCCAGTTCCAGAAGATAGTTGGTTTCTATTTGAGATTAAGTAGATATGCATTAACTTAAACAAGGGGACCTCACTATAGTGTATAGTAACAGATTTGACCTGGTTTTTTTTTGTTTTTGTTGTTTTTTTAAGGATCACTTCGAGAGTAGTCCATCATAAAATTTATATCTGCCCAATTTACAAAACTACGAGTGTCGCAGGTGTCCAAATTAGGTCTGAAAAGGAGCTTCAAAAATTAATGGGGTCCAAAAAAAATTCTTTTTGAAATTGTAGGGCCCCAAAAAAAACATTTTGGACCCTATGACTTTTTAACTTGAGTTCCAAAAAGTATTTTTTTTTGAAATTTTAAATCCTCAAAAACATTTTTTGGACCTTTGACTTTCTGACTCCTGATATGTCATGAGGATCGCTATTTTACTTTTTTTGGTAGGTACATTCCTCCATTTTTGGATGGAATTGTCCAAAAAAACTACATTTTGAGACCTTTGGAACCCTGTGGGACCCGTAGTTTTATGCATACCTTGTGAGGTTCCCTTGTAAGCCATTTTCATCAAAATCCAAGACTGTACTCTTATGTAGGCTTCCATACTGAGTGATTGAAAAAGAGGAGTTGCGATAAGGCCATTTTTTGGCACCAGCTAGTTATCGACTCAACCACTCTTGAAATGTAATAAATGTACAAAATACGAATCCACGTTTAGTTAACCCAAAATGACCATTTTTTGGGCTCCAGGGGTTCCCAAAGTTGCGAACAAAAAATAATTTTAGGAACCACTGAGTATTATTTTCAAAAACTTTTTTAGCAGAAAATATCTGTTTGAACGAAATAAACGTTATGTGAGGTGATTTTCTTACTTTCGACCTTTGGGGGCAAAAATTCGGAGGGGGGGTCAATTTTTAAAAAATTTTGGAACCACCATTTTGGACCTACGCCTTTGAACCCCTCTAAAAAGCTTTTTACAGTTCATTAGTATCTGAAAGACCTCCATCCTACAAAATTTTGAGCTGAGTAAAAATTTTCGCTAGTACTCAAAAATCCAAATTTCCAATTTTTCGTAATTTCGATATTTTAGGAACCACTGAAAAACTAGAAACCTGCGATTTGCGCCAAACGTAACATTTTGAGGTGTATATTCGAGTACTCAAATGGAAAAGTTAAATTAAGCTCCCTGTATATTCGTAATTTTGAACTTTTTTTTAGAACCCCCCCCTTTTGGGCACCCCTAAAAATGGCGTTTGTCTATATTTTTTCAAATAAATTGAAGAATTTACATTTGAAACACACTAGCAAGTGCTCGATAATTTTTCATATGATTTTGCCAATCATTTTCAAAATTGAGCTATTTTGGATCAATTTCTAAGATTTAACTGTTCGAAAAGACGTCAAAATAACGTTTTCATGAGTTCAATCGAATCAAAAATGCCAGAATTTGACGTCAAATAGCTCAATTTTGAAAGTTGAAGGAAAAATCAAATTGAAAAATTATCGAGCACTTGCTAATATGTTTCAAACGTAAATTATTCAATTTATTTGAAAAAATATGCATAAACGTCTTTCTTAGGGGTGCCTAAAGTGGGGGCTCTAAAAAAAAGTTCTAAAATTACAAATATACAGGGAGCTTAATTCAACTTTTTCATCCAGATTATTGAATATACACCTCAAAACGTTACGTTTGGCGCAAATCACAGGTTTCTAGTTTTCCAGGGGTTCCCAAAATATCGAAATTACGAAAAATTGGAATTTTGGATTTTTAAGTACCAGCGAAAATTTTTATTGAACTCAAAATTTGGTAGGATGGACGTCTTTCAGATACTAATGAACTGTAAAAAACTTTTTAGCGGGGTTCAAAGGGGTAGGTCCAAAATGGTGGTTCCAAAATTTTCAAAAAATTGAAACCCCCCATTTTCTGCCCCCGAGGGTCGTGAGTAAGAAAATCATCTCGTGTAACGTTTATTTGGTTTAAACAGATATTTTATTCTAAAAAAGTTTTTGAAAATAATACTCAGTGGTTCCTAAAATTATTTTGTTATTCACAACTTTGGGAACCCCTGGAGCCCAAAAAATGGTCATTTTGGGTTAACCAACCACGGATTCATATTTGGGACATTTATTACAACATTTTAAAAGTGGTTGAGTGTTGAGTCAATAACTAGCTGGTGCCAAAAAATGGCTTTATCCCTTACCGCAACTCCTCCTTTGTAAATAGGTTATTTTTGGGTATATTTCTTGTAGTTGAAAACATTTTTTTTCCTCTTAAATATGTCCCATTAATCATGCCAAAACATCGAAAGGTATCATTTCTGAAACTGAAGAAAAATTTTGGAACACAGAGATACCAATTTTTTGTCATTACTGCCAATTTAAAGAAACTATGTAGTAGGTAACATTTTTTTTTAATTTTTTGAAATTGGAAATAATGCGTAAGAAATTGAAAATATCGCTGGAGGCTCCAGAACGGCTCAAAACGGTGAAATTCAGATGGGGGGGGGGTTAAAATTATTTGCAGGACTACTTTTCTCATTTTTTGTTGATTAAGTGCATTTTTTTTTTTTTTTTTTTTTTTTTTTTTTTAGAAAAAACATAAATAACTCAAAATAATTAGTTTTGAATTTTCAAAAATTCTCCGAAAATTTAAAAATGAATTTGGGCTGCTGAAATTTTAGTTGAAGGGGTTTCAGACCATCTCCTTTCAATAATCGCGATCCTGTTTGAATCAAATGCGGAAACCTCGAATGATTTCCTTGTTAGATTTCTATCGCAATTTTGAATTTTTTGTTGAAAAAATGAGAAAAAAAACAACAGAAAACGTCATTTCTAATCACATTTGTGTCACGAATATATCACGTTTAGAAGCAGAATTTTGGCTTCAGTGGAAAAAAAGTGGGCAGGTTCGTATTTTTTGGGCACTCAATTTTTTCAAGAAACGTTGCAAAATGTTGAAAAATTTAATTCATTTTCTAATTCATGTCAAAAGTGCCCTTCATAATCATAATAGTACGGTTGTGAATGAGAATATTACCAAAATGGAAGTTTAGTTGCTCAATCGCCCTCGTCCTATATATTTCTCACATTTTATATAATTGGGTATTTAAAAAAAAAAAATGTTCTCAAAAATGTTTTTTTTACTGATGTTAAAGTGATTCTCATAACCCTGACAAATCCAGATATTTATAGGGCCTCTTTTTGAAAAAAAAAACTTGTGCTAAGTATGAAGTATTTTTCCAAGGTATTCACTGATTACTTGTTCCATTTTTTTTTCATGAATTTATGCAATTTTTGGACTTTTTTTTTGAAAATTCGGATCCTTGAATGACTCTTTAATTTTTCATTAAAGCGAAAAAGTACAAAAAAAACCTTCCAAACCCCATCATCTGATGGTAGAATATCCATCAAAATTTTTTTTTTTTTTGAATTTCAACTGGTAAATTCAAATTTGTTTACAAAAAATGTTAAAATTTGATTTAAGGTACAAATAGTAGAAATTTGGTTCACATTTTACTTATTTTTAACGTGACGAATTAATCGACAATGGTTTTAGTGATTCAAAAAACCTCCAGTAGGATACTAGGCACATTTTTGGTTTTTTTTTGTGTAAATTAATTAGGTACTTGCAAGAAAAAAACCTTAAAATGGACTGTTTGTAACTCACTTTGGAAAATGGTGCCCAAATTGCTCGAAAACGGTTTCTATTTATTTCTAGTTAACTAATCCGAAGTCTTGAATATTAAAAGCATCCACCTGAACTCTTTTTATGCAATTTTTCGTTAACCAAAAACTTTAGAAATTCTCAATAGGCTCCAAAACGACTTAAAATTCCAATGACATTTTTTAAATTAAAAATTGGAAACAAACTGAATTTTAGCTTAGGGATTATCTCATTTTTTAGATCAAATTCTGATTTATATTTCTACGTAGGTCGTTGAATTTTTAGTGGAACCATTTCTTTGGAGGCTGTTCCAATCAAGTATACGCCAATTGAGAAAAAAAGTGCAACAAACTTCCGGAAAATTTCTGTGCTTTAATAGAATAATTTTACTGTAGTGGATCAATTTGATCATTCATCTCAATAATATTTATAAATTGTTAGGCTTTTTCGTTAGCAATCTACCCATTTCTATTTCACCAATAATTCAAAATTCGTTCGTTCTGATTCTTTATGTAAGGGGATGTCTTCAAGGTACCTACCTTTTCATGTAATATTTGAATGTTCAGTCGGTTGCTTTCGATCATTCGGTGATCTAATTAACGCTCAATCTCATCATTGATTTGACTTTAATCAATCACTTTAATCTTTATATTACATCAGTAGCTTAATTGGAACTTTACGTTAAGTACCTATTTATTTGTACCGAAAGACAGGTCTTCATTTCAATTCGCATCACTTTTTTAAAACAAGAAGCCCTTGTAATGGTTGCATTAATTAATCAAAGTTCAAGTATATGTAGGTAATAATGATCTTCGAAATCATTATGGTCGATAAATTCAAAATACTCGAGTCTTTGCAAATACCCACTCATGTTTTTAATTTAAAAGGCTCTACCTACTTAATATGTATGTTATCAACGCAAACTTCATTTTTATACATACCTAAATCGATTTCTGATTCCACTCATAAAACTGTTGCCGTTTTTACGAATCACTCAGACTGTAAAATTGAGGATAATTTCGATAAGAAATCTAAATTAAATAATATTATGTCGAAGGTATATGATTTTCTGTGTAACATTTTTCATCATCAGTTTATTTACCATCCCCGATAGGATTTGGTGTCGCGATGAGACTTATTCACTCGTATTAATAATCATAATGTTCCTTGTGTTGAAAAAAAAGTCAAAAGAGATCATCTCGTCCAATGTATTCCAATCGTTCACCGTTGAGCCTTCGATGTTTCTTTATTACCTCTCCTTCGGTATATTAGAACTGATAAATACGAATTTATACTTGCAAAAAGCCTGTCGCGTGAATGCCACCTGTGAACCGGATCTGGACACCAGGTGCGATGACGAGAAAGCTGGCGTCACTTTCATTTCATTCATCAATACTAATTTCAAACTACCAATGCACGTGATTATGCTATTATACGTGGTATTCGGATCATCATGGAGTGATAAGGCTGGTCGCCGAAGAACCCCATTGATTTACTTGCCAATGTTCAGCCAACTATTGCAATCGTCTATGGGAATGGTGCATTCGTATTTCTGGACTTGGTCGCCCATCTCTGCAGCTTTGCTTGATATCTCAACTCAGGCCTTTGCCGGAGGTCACTTGTTGTTTAGGATGTCCACTTATATGTATTTATTCGACGTATCGTCTGTTGAAGACAGGACTATGAGGTTAGGTATCATGAACTCCATTAAATCGCTCTCTACACCGATAGCTAACGCCTATGTTGCTGGTTTGTTGCACCGTTTTGGGTTCTTTTACTCTTATTTGTTGTGTTTTGGGCTTACCTGTTTGTCTATTTCGATGGCTGTTCTGTTAATCAAAGATATTTCTTATCCGGTTGAGCGTAAGGTTACAGTGTTGAGTGTTATTAGATGGTCTACTGTCACAGATGGATTTAAAGTTGTGTTTAAAAAGAGCTTGGGTGAGAAGAGGTTCATCGTGTATGCGCTACTGTGCCTTCATGTTATTTTATGGTTTTCTACCGAAGGTGAGAGATGTATCAGTTGACGAGCTGATCCAGCGTATATCTTTTGAAGAAAATGACTCAATTATTTGATTTTGATTTTTGTTCTAGGTGAAAAAAGTGTGCTGTATTTATACCTTAGGTATAAATTCAATTGGGATGAGAGAATGTACAGTTTGTATTCGACGTATAGACTCATTGGAATCATTGTAGGTGAGTTCAATGGTCAAGGTTTATGTTTTTTTTTTTGTTTAAAAAAAAAATGAAAATATTGCAACAAACTACATACCTTAACGTTGATAAGTAGGTAGCATATTCAGTAACGTGAGTTTACTCATTTTCAGGTACCATATTTTGCTCAATTTTCTTGAGTAAATATTTAAAAATTCACGACGGTCTGATCGGAGCATTTGCCGGATTCTGGGATACGTTGGCTGTGATTGGGTTCCTATTTGCGACTAAAAATTGGCATTTATACGTCAGTAAGTATAAAATTATCATACCTAGCTACAGGGTGTTCTGTTGAAAGTGTCAAATAATCGCCTGATTGTACAGCAATCTAAACTACATCATGTAAATTGGTTTGCCTGTCTTAGAATCTGAAGGAGCAGAGTTATGGAGCATTTCAAGTTTTTTTTTCGAGTTTGATTTTTTTTTTAAATCATCATTCTTTTAAAATTTTGAAGCAAAAATATGGGTAGATATAGATACCTAAGCTTCTTCATTTTTCACACAAAAAGACAAATTTTTCCCCCTCTCAAAATACCAATTTTTGAGCACTTTTTTTCAAAAAAAAAATCATCATTTGAATTTTAAAATTTTAAAGCAAAATAATAAACTTTATATTTACCTACTAATTCATCACACAAAAAAAACATTCTTTTTTTATACATCTCAAAAATACTGATTATTCGAGAGCTTTTGTCTTTGCTTCGCCAGGGCCAGTTTGTTCTCTTTTCTGTTACTGAAAAATTCTAAACTTGAAAGAGAAATGAAAATTTTTATAAGTTACATGAATATTATGCAAAAATACCTATCAAATAACAAAATTGTCAAATATTTTATCTCATAGATATTTTACTTTAAAACTAACTAGCTCGCCTTTTTATTTCGAAAAATTGGTACCAAAGTAGGTATGTATAATTTGTTAGCCCAGTCAAATAGCAGAAAAAAATAGGTGAACCCAAACATTATTGCAAACAAAGGTTTTTTCGGTGAATATTGTCTTGGATGGTATGCTGAACAACACACTAAAAAGTCCCCGCCCCTACCCCACGAGCTAACCCCCCCCCCCCGTGGATCAAAGCCTCCCATAATCAGTTTTTCATCAAGAACTCCTGAAATATTGAATTTTGAGTAAAATGAGCTCAGTGATCATTTCATCTCCTCTCCAATACCTATCAAATGAGCTATCGACCTACTCCCTAGCCTCAAGGGGGTGGCGCTACGACCCCTAAAAGTGATGTGATTTTAATAATTTTACATTTTATGACTTGGGACTTGTAACCTGTTCTAATTGATAAAATGAAGTCAAACTTGGGGAATGGGATTCTTTTAGGAACTAGAGTTGACCTGTGGAGTCTGGAGGGTCAAAGTTGAAAATTACAGAAAGGTCATTTTTTTGGAGGGGCATAACATGACCCCAAATGGATGAAAAGAGTCCAAAATCGTACCATCGGACAGCACCCCCATTGTGATCAACATATCCAAATTTCAGCTTCCTAGGTCATCCCCACTCCTTTTAATATGAAAAATACCGAAAATATGGGCAAAATAAGGGGATTTTTACCTTGATTCCGCTTTAAATGGGGTGGGGATGATTTGGGAAGCTGAAATTTGGATATGTTGATCACAATGAGGGTTTTGTCCGATGGTACGATTTTGGACTCTTTTCATCCATCTGGGGTCATGTTATGCCCCTCCAAAAAAATGATCTGTCTGTTTTTCAACTTTGACCCTCCAGACTCCACAGGTCAACTCTAGCTCCCGAAAGAATCCCATTCCCCAAGTTTGACTTCATTTTATCAATTAGAACAGGTTACAAGTCCCAAGTCATAAAATGTAAAATTATTAAAATCACATCACTTTTAGGGGTCGTAGCGCCACCCCCTTGAGGCTAGGGAGTCGGTCGATAGCTCATTTGATAGGTATTGGAGAGGAGATGAAATGATCACTGAGCTCATTTTACTCAAAATTCAATATTTCAGGAGTTTTGGACGAAAAACTGATTTTGGGGGCTTTGATCCACTAGGGGGGGGGGGGGTCACCAAAAAAACCTTTGTTTGCAATAATGTTTGGGTCAAATTACATTTTGACTGGGCTATGTTTTCATGCAAATGTCGTTTTTATTTTCTATTAATTTTTTTAAAAATTTGTTGCTGAAAAAATTTCTTTACCCATTTGCCCAATTTCATTTCATTATAGCAACAGAACCTTAAAGATGAAAATAAAATCAAAAATTGAAATGATAAAATTATATTTTCGACATTCGCTTGCTTGAAAAAAATCTCGAGATAGGTACCTACCTACATATTTGAAGACATTAAAAAAGCGAAAAATTTGAGTGTAAAATTTTGCCTCGCACCACTCCCTCCCTCCTCTCAATAAACCACAAGTATTTAAAAAATGTCCAGCCAAAGGTCGTGCTAAAAGTTCTGTTAAAATCCTGCTTTTTTATTTTGAAATTTTGTTAGACACCCTGATTAGTTTGGACTCGTATCATCAGAAAAATTATTAGAAATCCTTTTTGAACACTTAGTATATTGGGCATTCTTTGAAGAAGAAAATGTCGAGCAGTTCGCATTTTGAATTTTTTTTTTTTTGCGTTATTTTAAATGTTTATATTTTCTGATATTGTACAGTTCCTATCGTTGATATATTCCATGGAGTCGCCATAGCTGTATATTATTCGTATTTAAGCAAGTTTTACGAAAGCAACGAATTTGGTAAGTTTTCCCTTTGAAAAGCTTATAAAAAAGTTATTTATAGGGATTTTTCAGGAACTAAAGTTCTGTTATTTATTTTATGCTGAGACTACAACTTGTATACTTACAAATATTCTTTTACAGGCCGATTAAGCTCATCGTTGAATATTTTCTCGTTGATAATTCCGCTATATAATCCAGTTTATAATATTTTATTTCAAAAAACGCTGGATTTCTTTCCGTCTGCCTTTTTCCTCGTCAGTGTGGTTGTCGATATTACCATTTGCATATTGTACAGGTAATGGAATTTTTTATGGTATAGAATTTTTATGGGGATCTGATACTACATCAATTGTGGCCAGGATTTTGATTTGGTAATTGGTATTTTGTTTTGAAGTGAAAAAATTGTCTGCGAAGTGAAATTGAGATAAAATGCACTTCAAGTTGCAAATTTGATAGCAAATTCTACTCTGGAATTTTTTGATTTTTTTTTTGTTTTTTTTTTTCGTTCAGTTTTTGTGGACACAGTTCTATCCATTCCTGTGCCCTCCTCCTCTTCACAGTGGCAAAAATCCATTTTCGAAGCTCATATAATTTGAATTGGAGCTTTCTTTCCTTATCAGGGAGGTATCTCGACTGACAGAAATTTTATTAGAACCGGGCTCAGCTAAATCAAAAAAACATGCAAATAGATCATCAGCCAAAATTTCAGGGGCTAAAATGCATTTTTTTGATTTTTGATGAATTTATAAAAATCAAAAGAGAACCGAAAAATTGGAGAAAAAAAATGTCACCAAGTTGATCTAAGAAAGTTGAAATTTGGTATGGTATGCAGTCATGTATGCTTTTTTCGATCCCTCGAATCGATTGCTGCCATTGCTGGAAACTGTTTGGAATTATTGAGCTATTCTGGTTTCAACTTTCAAAAATCTACTAGTACTGGGAGCTTCAGATCTGCTCAAAACGGCTGTGAACCGTTTTCAGTCGATGGAGGGGGGATGAAAAATAGGGTGCATGCCAAATTTTAGCTCTTCGAGTTTTTCTATTTTGGCCTTTGGGTCCTTTGATTCTCAGAAATTCACCAAAACTCAAAAAATGCACTTTAACTCCTGAAATTTCAACTGATAATGAATTTTTCTGTTAGTTTGAATGATTAAAAAAAAAAAAAAAAAAAAAAAACTGAAGAGAATTGCATACTTAGTTAGAGCAATTATAAAAATTTGTAAATTGCCTCTGCAAAGCAGGTTTTTAATTGCTCAATTTTCTCATGAGTCGAGTGTTGAATCTGAGAAGTATAATTTTGGTCGTAGAGTTTGTAGAAAATGACTACCTACTCATTTTTTTGATAAAATCTGAAAAAATTTCATTGTGAGAGCACTGAGAGCATCAGAAATTTTTAGGATCTTAAATTATCAAATAAAACGTAAGTAGGTACCTACCAACAATTTTAGCTTGAGAAAAAAAAATCCTCCAAATATACATCGAATGTTTAATAATGAGTTAGAAACCGCATCCATCTGGAAAAACGTGGTAAAAAAAACAAAGGTGTAGAATATAAAATATAGTATCTAGTGTTCTCATTACCTAATTAAAACGTTCCGCCGACTTGTAAATTATGAAGTTTAATTGTTTTTGAATGCAAATCGCCATTACTGGGTATTTATGTTGGTGTGACATTTTTTGATCTACATTTTTTTCGGTATTAATTTTAATAATTATTTATTACCTGCTTGGAAAACTTTTGAAGCAATTTTTCACGTGGAGATAGATCGTTAGGTATTCAAGGTTTATGTATTGATCTAAGAATTTTGTAAAACTGATAACCTCTCGAAGATTGTCCTGCTTCGAGGAAATCATGTTTAAATACTAAGTATTTTTTTCGCGTCATAATATTCGTATCGAAAACTTTCTCATTTTAATTCTTTTATTTGTTTATTTTTTGCAGCACAACTTACGTACTTGGTAAAAAATACGGCATGTAGAAAATCGCTCGAAGACTAAGCTCGAAGAGCAGCGTCCGTTTGTTACCTATCAAATTGTTGAGTACAGAATTAATGCTTCGTGATAAAGAGAATAAAAAAAAAACCAAACCAAAGATCTCAATTAGTAATATTGTTGTTTTATTTTGTTACTTTTTAGCCGAATTATACGAAAACGAAATTAAACGTTCGAATTGTTTAAAATACGTGCCTATCTATACATTTTGTATTTTATTACGAGTTTTCTTCGGTCATAAAATCATGGTATTCGAGCGGAAGTGAGCTAGCAATGCTGTGTCCCATTCGGTAATTTTTTTCTGCTTGGTTGACTATTTTTTTTTTTTTTTGAAAGACCAAGGACGTATTATATGTACGATAGCACATTGTGTTTTACTCGTACAATTATTATTGTGATATGTATGAAAATCGTAGGTTCACGTTGCAGATTTTCATTCACCATTTTCTGTCATTTTTATTCTTGGACAGACTTGCGTTACCTATCTATTTTATTTTCCTCGCGTGTTTTGTGTAAATGTATTTTTCTACCTGCTAATAATGATACCAGTAATTAGAGGATTTAATTTTTATTATTCGCGTCGCATCGTCGTTATCTTGACGTAATAAAAGCATGTACTGTGTACACTGTGTACCTAGACCTACCTAGTTAGTACCTCAATGTTAGTCAATAATCGATGTCTATAATTCTATATGTATAAAATGAAAATGTGGATCGCTTGTCTACATTACATGTAATGTAATGTATTAACACTGTTAGATATGGTATAGGAACGGATGTTTTTTTTACAGTCTTAGACGGAAAAATTCACTATCAGTATTTATGCGAGATAGTGAGATGTTTGCTGAGATCATTAGGTCATGTTTGATAGGTATTATAGTGATGAATAAAATTCCTTGGCCGTGATCTCAGATTCTTCCGCAATAATGTGAGATAACTTTCAATTGTTTTCAGCATACCTAGGAAAAAGCTTCATATCTTATTGGATCAAAACTAATCCAAGTTAACAAAAATAAAATGCTTATATTGAAGTAATTAGATTAAAATAGATCCAAAGAGGGTGAAATTAGGAACCGAATGGGTCAGATTGGATCCACGATTAAATTCAATTCACAATCTAATCAGATTCAATTTGATTCGAAAACTAGCGTGATCCAAACGTAAAACATCCTAGCTGAGCTCGTCCATTTCTATAAAATAGGTATTTAGAACGAATTAAATCATAGACCAAACTGGATCTGTTCAGGTTCAGGTCTGTTTGTATTGCACCATTTTTTTTATTAAATTGGATCTGATTGAAGACTAGATCCAATTATTAAGTTTAATTTTTTCCCCATAATATCGCAATGTTCGCGTATATTTACGTATTTTACTGTCTGTTTGTAATGACTGTGACTTGTTACTGTCTTCAATTTGACGAATTTTGTAATATTCTTTGTAATTTTTATGCTTTTCATCCAGAATTAATGTAGGTACCTACCTAATATCTGACAAACTTTTCATTATTTTCAAAAATTGATATTAGTTTTGTGAGATTTATCTTTTTTACTGTCATTTTGTAGATTGTATGGATTTTCAATAGTTTTTAGGGAGGTCGTCAGCTGTGATAAATGTAAGGGGAGAAAGGGTGGTGGCAGATTTTGCATTAATATCTACAATTTCATTTCCTAAGATTCCAACGTGGCTGGGTACATACATAAACTGTATGAAGAAGTTTAAATTTTGTAAGTCAAATAGAGTTTTATGAATATTTTGAATTAGAAGGTGATCGAAAAAAAGATTTTGGATAGCAGTTAGTGAGCTGAGGGAATCACTTTGAATTAAGGACTTATTTTCTGATTCATAAGTGAGTAGTGATGGGATATTATCGATATTTCGGGATATCGATATCGTCAAAATATCGGAGGTCTCATATCGATAATATCGATATAATATCGGATGTTTTTGACGTTCATAAAAATACCATAAAACAGCTGATTTTTGATGAAAAGAGAAACTGAATCATCTCTAAGCTGTTTCTATTCCTTATTTTTTGCTTTTTCAGTATCTAGCTACCTATTTGGCGATTTTTAAAATAATGATGACATTGATGACGTAATGTCAACATTTCATCATTCTACAGATATGGCCCATGGCTACCATTAATACCTGTGATAATCACTATTTTACTCTAAAAGACTCTGAAAATGCTCAAAAAGAGAAAAAAAACACCTCGCACAATTCATTTGCGGGATTTTTACATAATTTTTAAAAATTTTCCGATAATCGATTATCGGATTCCAAATATCGATATATATCGACGGCGGCAAATATCGATATATATCGATAAATATCGATAATATCCCACCACTATAAGTGAGTATATCACAGAGAGAGTGGAATGAGTTCGGCAGTGTAGGTGTAGATTGAAGAACAGTTATGGAGTTTAAAATTTGAAATTCTATCATTTAGAGTAGGCATATCCTGAGTGAAGTGTTGGTATTTTTGATTCATCTGTAAAGCAGAGATTGAATTTTTTGTATTCTGATAAAAGTTCAAGATAGTTCTGTTTTATTACTAATGGAGAGTGGCTATTTTTTAAGTAGTTATTAAGCTGTAGATTAACTTGAGGAGGCTTTAGAAGCCAAGGGGGGGGGGTATAATATTTGTTTTTGGATGAGAGTTTTAGGATTGATTTGAAGATCATTCAACATTGTGATGAAATTAGAAATGGGTCCTTCTATATGGTCAAAATGTTGGGGGTTTGGTGGGTTGATTGAGTTTTGGAGTGGATGGGAAGGGTTGGTGGATGCATTTGAGATGAATTTGTTTGTTATGAGAGTTCTTCTAAAATCTGGGGGTAATTCTCCTGCTTCACAATAAAGGCTATCTATTGGGGAGAAATAGAGGGCTCCTTAACAGATCCTTAAAGCTGAATTTTGAATTGTTTTTAGGATATTAGAAGTTTTATTTGAGATATTTGCAAAACATGGGCTTCCATACTCCATTTTACTGCGAATTAGAGATTTATACAAGTGAAGTAGGAGTTTGCGAGATGGATTATACTTAGTAGGTATTTTTGATTATTTTCAACAGATATTGGCGTTTCATGAGATCTGATTTTACTTTTGGGAAATGAGGAGTCCAATTTAGTTTTCTGTCAAAAGTTAAGCCAAGAAATTTAGTAGTGGTTTTGAATTCTAAAGAGTGTCCTTTGAAGTTGAGAATGAGATCTGGAGGAATCTTATTTTTTTGAGGGAAAGGTAACAGTGGGTTTTTGACTCTGAGGAGGTTAGACCATCAGAATCTGCCCATGATTCAATTTTTTCAAGGGTTTCTTGGATTACATGAAGAGTTAGTTGAATATTATTTGAACGAAAGGAAATGTTTATATCATCAGCAAAGATTCTCAGAGAAATGGGCCTAGAAACAACGTTGATTTTTTGTAATGTTTCAAGTCATTTCAACAAATTATTTAATTTTAATACCTAATAGATATTTGATCAATTTTGTATACCTAATTTTCAATAATTTTTGCAGAATTTTACTCAACATTTCGAGATTTAGGTAGGTATTGTTAAATTTTAGTAGTTTTGAATTTATTTTCTCTGATTTGAACGAATCTCAACGATGTTTTTTTTGGCCAAACTTTTCTCAATTTTTTTGAAATTTCAAATGTTGACAATTTGTACCTAGTTACGAGTATTTCCAGTGAGTTTTGTGTAGGTACCTAATTTTTACAGTTTTTTACAATACTTTAACTCATAGACATTTTGCAAAAATCATGAATGTTTTATCAATTTTCTGTAATTTTCAAAAATTTTATTTCTATCTACATTTTAGGTATTTTTTGCGAAGTTTTGCTCAAATTTCACGATGTTATAGGTATCAATTCTCATCTCATTTCAACAAAATTCTTCTGTACAACTTTTGCAAAATTTTTCTGATCTTTGTTGTTGTGATTTTTTTGCAGGAACCATTACCAAATTGATCTTTTAGCTAAATAAATTAGGTATCTAATTGGAATTGAAATTGAGTTTTAATAATTTTCAGGGTTTTAACGATGTTTTTTTTTTTTGCCAAAATGTTGCTCAATTTTGCTAAAATTTCATCAATTTAACCATTTTCCAAGGTATAATGATCGGATCTGATCAGGTCTGAACAGATCTAATTTGCTCAATTTCTGATCAGATTAGGGTTGATCAGATCTATCCAAATCTGGTCAGATTTAATTATATTTCTCCTCTTGGATATGACTGGGTCAGTACAGCTCAAATCCGATCAAAACTCTGATCTGATCACTTTGTTATACAGTAATTTTTATGTATCTACATTTTAAAAATGTTGTAGATATGTTTTGTATAAGATGATATTATTTTAACAATTTTTAAAACAATTTTAGAAAAATTCCACTCAATTTTTTTGATGCCTTCAAAAATTTGTTACCCACCTGTTTTAGCCTAGCAATTTTCAATTCGCAGTTGACAGTCCCAATAGATAGCGCTGCTACATAGGGTTGCCAAACGTTGGGTATTTTACCGAACAGTTCGGTATTTCCCTGATTTGTTCGGTAAGATTAATCAACCCTTACCGAACAATAGAAAAGTTCGGTATTTTCAAAAAAATCGAGAAAACCCTTCAAAAAAAGGAAATTTAAGAAATATATTCGGTATTCTCAACAAAAAAAACTAAAAACAGTACCCAAAAAGCACTTTTTGTGGCGTTCTTTCATTATTGAGCACTTTATTTTTCATACTTTTGGCTTTTTTATGGATTTTTCAGGCAAAAAATTTCGGAGACTTCTTTTTTTTTTTTTTTTTTTTTGCTTTTCAATTTGGTGTTCGGTAATTCCAAAATCTGGATTTGGCAACCCTATGCTACGAGCAATGAAGCAATGAAACTAGGATAACATTTTTCATTACATGTATTCTTATGGGAGATTTGCGATTTTCAAAAATTAATTAAAAATCGTGTAATTATTGTAGGAGTGTAATTTTTACATCAAATGAATGTTTAATTCTTCTACTTTTTGAGAAAATTTATTCTTAAACATTGTTTTTCTTGTGAAAAAATTGCTTTGCACTTCCTATGTTTTTCAGCATTTCAGGATACAATAAACAATGCAAATACGTTGTAAATGCGGTGCAATTTTTTTGCAAGAAAAACCATGTTTAAGAGATTGTAATAAATTTTCTCAAAAAGTAGAAGAATTAAACATTCATTTGAAGTAAAAATTACACTCCTACGATAATTACACGATTTTTAATTAATTTTTGAAAATCGCAAATCTCCCATAAGAATACATGTAACGAAAAATTATGTCCTAGTTTCGTTGTAGTTCTGTTTCCACCGCTAGATGGCGACTACTTTGCTGTCAAGTGCGAATAAGTATTTTATGCAATTTTGACGAATTTTCGTTCAATTTTTCAGCCATTTTCAAGGTTTGTTCTGCCGTTTGAATAAAGTTTCATCGATTATTTAGATAACTTTTCGCCATCATCATCAAGTTCCAAAAGTTCAAAGCTTCCAAGTTTATTGAGCGACCAAATTTTTTTTCAATATTTTTTAACACTCATTACCTAGAAAATGGCTGAACCGATTTCGATGAAACTTGAAATCTCACTAGGCCAGCACGATTCCTACGAAGTAGTAATACTTACGACCCTCAATTTTTTGGTGAATCATTCATGAACGAATTGATCAATTTTTTGAGAGAACAGAGAACCAACCGCCAACGAATCGATTAATTCTTTAATTTATGAATTAATTCGTTTGCGAATGATTCACAAAAAATGATTCAATTCGTTCGTGAATGATTCACCAAAAATTGAGTAAATGAATCGATTCGTTCGCGAACGAGTCACTTGTACGAATTGATTCGTTCGCGAACGAGTAGCTTATACGAATCAATTCCTTCACGAACGAGTAACTTATACAAATCAATTCGTTTGCGAATGATTCACAAAAAATAATTCAATTCGTTCGTGAATGATTCACCAAAAATTGAGTAAACGAATCGATTCGTTCGCAAACGAGCCATCTATACAGGGTGCTCAGAAATATCGAGTACCCCAAAGAAAGTTTTCCATTAAAAATATAGGTTGGCAACGTGAAATAATAGATGCATATGATTGGTGGAATGTTATCTCTCCAGTCGAACAACCAATCATGTGCTATCATTATTATCATTCGCTGTGACCAACCAAAGTACCTATTTTATTTTAGTAGAAAACTTTTTTAGGGGTACTCGATATTTCTGGGCACCCTGTACGAGTACGAATCGATTTGTTCGCGAACGAGTCACTTGTACGAATCGATTCGTTCGCGAACGAGTCACTTGTATGAATCGATTCGTTCGCGAACGAGTCACTTGTACGAATCGATTTGTTCGCGAACGAGTAACTTATACGAATCAATTCGTTCGCGAATGAATGTTTAAAAAAAGTGGATCAATTCGTTCTCGTAAAAGATTTTTATTTTACGAAAAGTCATTTGATTTTAGATTATTTTCAATCATTAAGGCAATGTTTTATGACTCTTGAGTTTTAATGCAATTTTATTATTTTTGGTATTTATTCGGGATAGTTTCTGGAAAACGATGTTACCTGAAAGCAGTATCACCACTTTTTAAAGCGGTTTTAACGTGATTTCTTTTGAAATGCAGAATTTTGATAAACATAATAATTATATAATGCTTGAATTAAATTAGATAAGTAGGTACCTACCATTCAAGTTTCAAAGTGCATTTCGGAATTCGTTTGTCAAGTTAAAGTTGATGACCTGATTTTATTTGTTAATTATTCAAAATTGTTGAAAAAATTCCAGGAAGGTACAGATGAATGAAATTCAAAGCTTATCTACTCGTAATTTCTGATAAAGCCAAAGTTATCATTTACACTGGTGCTTGAGGTTGTAAAATGATGAACGATATGATTCTCATTTATTATTAAGTAAAATATGCATTTCATGTCGTAGGTACCTAATTATGCTTTAAAATTTAACTTTTCATGACGTTCAATTTCAGGGGAAAAAACGACCAAGAATGATAATAATTTTCATGACTCGGTTTAAAGCAACTTACCTACTCGTATCATCGTAGAAACGATACAGTAATGTAATTTTCAAAAAACCACGTCAGTCATACAATTTGAACAGATGTTCTCGTATGTAGTTTATAGTCTAGTGCGAGTGCACGCAGACCAATGTTATCGTATCGTAAATTCAGTTCTAAATAATTATAGTATTTTTCATTCGGTTCCAATTGTAGTAATTTATGTGTAAATGTGCGGGCCTTTCGCGTAGCCCTATTAATAAATTTATTTGTTAAAATGTGAATAATGGTCTAGGTATTTTTGCGCGTTATTGATTTATTATCTATTTATTTTTTAAATTAATGATCGAACTAATTATGTGAATTGATTAACAAACAAAATATGTGACGTTCGAACTTACCACATTAAGTAGGTAGAGTGTCCTCCCCCAATTATTTTTAAAAATGCGTCCCCGATTATTTAACCCATTACGTCTGAATCCAACATGGCTACGATACATCACGGTCGAACCAGCTTTGATATTTTTCGCCATCAGCCACATCCTGTGCGATTTCCTCAACACGAATTTATACCTGCAGAAATCGTGTCGAGACGATAAAACTCGCGAACCAGACTTGAATACATTTTGCGACGATGAAAGACGAGGCATCACGTACGTGTCTTGGATCAACACGAATTTCGTCTGTTATAAAATGATCTTAACCGTTCTCTGCGCCGCATTGGTAACCAGCTGGAGTGACGAAGCTGGCAGAAGACGTCGTCCCTTGATCTTGCTCCCAATTGCTGGACAAATCCTGGAATCTGCCTCCGGTTGTGTGCAGTCTTACTTCTGGCATTGGTCTCCGATCGACGCGGTTGTGTCGAATTTCATTATCCATGTGCTCTTCGGAGGCATGACTTTGTTTGGAATCGGTTGCTATGTGTATATTTGCGAAACATCATCGTTTGAAAATCGTACCATGAGATTGGGTATCATATCGGCTATCAAAATGGTATGCACTCCTGTCACCAATGGGTTCGCTGGATTCGTGTTTAGGCAGATTGGATTCTTGCATTGTTACCTTTTATGCCTGATGTTTAGCTTGATCTCGATGCTCTATGCTGTTACATTTATCAGAGATACCAGCGTACCTATCAAAACCACTAGTACAGTTTGGAAGTCATTTAACTTGTGCAAGTTACCGGAGAATTTTAAAGTTGTGTTTAAGAAGAGTTTGGGTCAGAAGAGGATCATTGTTGGGATCTTACTCATGATACAAGTTTTAGTCGTATTCGCTACAGAAGGTTGGTTGGAAGGATTCACAACAAAGAGATGATGGGATACCTACCTATGATATGGTATAATATCTCGAGTACCTTTTTGATTTGATAATTTGTTTTGCAGGAGAGAAAAGCATTTTTTATTTGTATTTTAGATACGGATTCAAATGGGATGAAAGAACCTATGGATATTACATCGCTTATAAATTGGTTGGTGTGATTGTAGGTCGGTTGCATTATTTTAATAGGATGCTTTTTCTCGTAGGTAATTTTTTGTGTTGTTTAATTTATTCTTTTTTTTCAGGTACCATATTTTGTTCTGTGATATTAAGCAGAGTGTATAAAATTCACGATGGTCTGATCGGAGCTTTCGCTGGATTTTGGGATACCATTGCTGTCCTGTGTTATTTAAATGCTGATCAAACTTGGCAACTTTATACGAGTAAGAATTGGCATCTGTCGTTTGTTTTTTGCGAATAGAGCTGACTATAATATTGATACATACCCAACTAACAAAAAAATAGTTGAACTGGACTAAGCTAATAATTCGAAAGAGTTTTACAAAAATACCTAACCAGCCAAAATTTCAAGTATCAAAGTGCATTTTTTTAATTTTTGGTGAATTTTTGAAAACCAAACCAGCAGATTTTTGAAAGTTGAAATTACTACAAAATTTTCTCCAGTGAATTTGGAAACCTGAAATTCGCTTTTTACTCTAATTCTCAATTCTGCAACTTTCAACCACATTTAAAAAAATGTATGTCTTATTTCTGAGATATATTATTAAGTCGACTGGAAATGGTTTTAGGCTGTTTTGAAGCTTTTCAAAATCTTTTTGAATCTCCAGTTAACCAAAATAATGTCATAAAATCTATCGAAATGAACTTTGGGGTCCACAAACTAGTTCAATGCATTCTAGTGATCCTCTTTTAAAGTTCAAAATCAAAATTTTCTGGTTTCGAACTGCTTATTTTTCAAATTTTCAATTATGAAACTGTGATAAAATATACAGTCTTGGACTGACCGAAAACGATTTTAGAAAAATGATTGATGATCGCTGAATTGGGTCCTTAACAAGCACCATCAATTTGCGTACGTGCTGAAGTTGATTTGGACGATTTTTATTGCACTTTTTGGAGATCTGGAATTTACCGAATGTGGCTCAAGTCTTCAAAATATCTTGAAACCTGCACCTTCAATCGACTCAACATGTTGGAATTAGGGTACTCGTATAAAATAATTTCCATCTTTCCGATTTCATTCGGTAAAATTTTGTGGTCAAATTTCAACGATCAAAAATTTTCTGGAGGCTCCAGAACTACGCAAAACTGTTTTAATCCCGTTTCCGATTGATGAGAGGGGGAGGTCAGGGTTCAAATAGAATACCAACCAAATTTCAGTTTTTTGATCAATTTGGAAAAATTTTGATTTTTTTGCAATTTGGTCTCAAATTTTATTTTTAAAGTCAGAGTCATCTGAAATCGAAAAAATGCACTTCAGCTCCTGAAATTTTGATTGCTGGTGATGTGTTTTTGCATATACTTACTCTTTTGGTGTAAGTAAGTACCTAACTAAAGAGGGCCTCCTGAAAATGTTTCACACCCAATCCCTCCTAAAGCAAGTATATTTTTTTCAATAATGAAGCATAGGTTTCCAAATGGTAAGACTAAGTCCAAAAAAATATTGATAAGAAATTCATGGTACTTAGTACAGTTTGGAAATGTAGAAATGGCCCAAATTGGCTGAGTTTTTGATATGTTATAGCCAAGACCCTTGGGCACAACATATCAAAAAATCGGCCATTTTAGGCGGCGATTTTTATGCTAGATGGCGTTGCAGCCTCAGAAATCTTGAAAATGGATTTGGTGTCGTTTGGAAACGTAACTATGCTTCAATTGTGATCAGAAATGAGTTGCTTACAGAACAGAATTTCTTCACAAGTTTTCCTCTGTGAAGAAGTCCCTCCTCCATCAAAAAAATCGATAATTTGTTTTCAAAAAGAAAAATAATTATTAGATAAGTTTCTTCTGAAAAGTTTCTTTAAATAGGATTTTCCTTAAAGAATGAAAACTTTATTTTTGAAAGTCAAGGTCACGAATAAATTTTTTTCACAACAAATAATTTTTGGAGAGACGTTTTTACTCATGTAGAGCTTTTTTTATCACGAGAGAATTTTTTAAAGATTTGGTTCCATGAAGTTTCCATTTCCCCTTCAAAAATAAAGTTTTCAGTTTTTCTTAAAAATTAAGTTTGCATTTTCTCTCCAAACATAAAGTTTGCAGGCTTTTTTCAAAAACGAAATGAAGTTTTCATTTGGTTTATATTTCAATTTTAATTTTCAAAAATGACGTCTGCATCATTTCATCTTCTAAAAATGAAGTCAACAAATTTTTTTAAAAATCGCGGGTCTTCTAGATAACGCAGGTCTAGAGCCAATTGTTCCTTTTGGCCCCTTCCCTTATCAGCAGTACCTATTGCCAAAATCATCGAGTAATTAGGTAAGTGCTAGGTAACTTATTCTGATACAATGGAGCAAAAATTTTTTAAAACCCTGATTAATTTTGATTAAAAACTTTTCTGGGTGTAATTTCATTTTTATTTTTAAGTATTTATTCAGCTATTTTTCATTTATTTACTTACCATTGTCTCAACATTTGGCTACGTTTATGTAAAAATTTAAAGAAAAATGAAGAAACATTTTTTTGTGAGGAATGAGGCAACACCCCAAAATCATTTTTTGTAGTTTTCGAATGAAAAATAAAAAAATTGAATATATTATGTAATTCTTTACTATTCATTCATAAATTAGATCAAAATAAAAATTTAGTCATCTGCTTTTAATTTTTCATCAAGATTTAAGTAATTCATTCATTCATTCAATATTCTGATTCTAAGTACATAAGTAAAAAATATATTTGGCTTAGGCATTTTTTGAATTTCTAAAAAGTTTTTAAAGTAATTTTCTTTAATTTTTTGAGGAATCCGTCAAGTTGAAAAAAAATAATAAATTGATATCTGCGTAGGTATAAATATTTATTTTAATGTTCAGAGGGTTTAAAACACATTTACTGAGGTACTTCCTTTTTTTTTTTTTTTTTTTTTTCATTTTTTCCAGTTCCTTTATTGGATATTTTTCATGGAGCTGCTAAAGATGCATATGGATCTTTTCTCAGCAAATTTTACAGTGATGACGAATTTGGTAAGAAAGAAAATATTGAACACAGTTTTGTGTAGAAAAAGGTCGAGTGCACTGTGCATTGAAAAAAGAGTGCGTTTCAGTATTTTAATGCTCTCGAGGGTGGGGAAAGAGTGGCAAATAATCAAGCTGCATAACTAGAAAAAATGTCGACTTTTCGAAACGATTGCTACTTACATTGCTGAGCACTTCTTTTTCTTAAAAAAAAAAAAAAAAAAAAAAAATGAAAAACTTTAAAATATTAAATTCTTATTGGGTGGTAGGAAAAAGGAGTGAAATTAAGGGCCGATTCCGCATACTTTTTTGCATAAGCAGCAGGCGCTAAAATTCACACGTTGCAAGTTTACTTAATTCAAGTACATTTACTTTCAAGTACTTGATCATGTCTGATCAAATAAATTTACTTGTATTTATTATTTTTCATCGTGAAATGGAATGGATAATCCGCCAATTAATTGAAAAGTCAAGTTACTTGCGGTTGTTTGAATTGAATAAACTAGCCACGTGTAAACTCCAGTTGTCACCTTGCATCTTCAGATCTGGAGATCTACTGAACAGAATTGAATGAAATTTAAAATATATATACTTTGAAACAATTAAAAGAAAATGTCGGATGGGATTTTCATTTGATTGAATATTTTTCGTAGAATTTGAATTTGAAAATCAACGAAATTTGAACACTTTTCAATCGTTGTTCATTCCAAAACTATTCAAGTAATTAAAAATCCCCTCCGACATTTTTTTCTAATTGCTTCATAGTATCTATATTTCAAATTTCATCAATTTTCGTCGGATAGATCTCGAGATCTCAACACTCGAAAATCAGGCGGATCGGGTATGCAATCGTGTATGCGGAATCGGCCCTTAAGCACAAAAATATCCCCTATAATTTTTTTCATCATTTAACGTTCCTATTCGAAAATATGAATAAACTAAAATGATCAACTTCTGACTGACTGAAAGTTTTCCTAAGAAAGAAATTGAAATTCATTTTTTGAGCGAGCAGCTAAAATATTGAATGATAATGAGTTACAAGGATGTAAACTATGCACAAATAATGAAAATTATTTTTAATTCAATTTTTCAGGACGACTGAGCTCAGTGATCATGACATTCGGTTTGATCGTTCCAATCTGCCATCCGATTTATAATACTGTGTTCCGAAGTACCATGGATTACTTCCCTTCTGCATTTTTCATGATAAGCGCCATCGTCGACGTTCTAGTGTGTTTTTTATACGGGTACGAGTTCGTATATTTTGTCTGTAGAATTTTAATCGAGTTTTCAATAAGATAATCAAATATTGTGTATGAAATAATACACAATTACACATGCTATATGAGGTTACTCTAAAAGTAATCATTGCGTTGAAAGATCGTGATTTGATTTACACGTGATCGTGGCATTACATTGATGTAATTTTGGAATCTTACCAAATTGGTGGCAAGTACAAATAGGTACTTTCTTCAAGTCACGTTTGTATTTACGATTGAAGAAAATAACTTCTCAATAGCCCAATACTTATTGTTAGCTTCCATTTGCGCAACTTAATGTAATTTCATTCGTTAAAAGTTGAAACGTATTTAAAGTCATTCTGAGTGAGATTAGTTAACGTTGTTTTTGATTTCGATCGTGCACGTACTTGGTTTTTCAATAATGAATGAAAAAATGACTCGTTTGTAAGAGAATGAGATTAAATGAGATAAGAACTATAAATTTTATATACAACTATAAATAATGCTTTTTTAAAATTTTCATTACAGATGCACTTACGTATTAAGCAAGAAAATGATTTAGAAGGGTTGGAATTCTTGAAGAATTAGCGAAAGATTTATTCGTGAAGAGTATTTCATTATCTCACTTGTTCCTGACATCGTATCTTTCGTTTTGATACTATCTGTTGTTTTATTTTTTTAAATAAATTTTTCGTACATTAAATTCCTTAAGATCAGAACCATGTCTCTGAACAAATATTTAGCAGCTTCTCTATGGTAAATTTTTCATTTTATTTCGATTTGCTGACAGTTGGCAAATTTTCAGGTTGACATACCATGTTGGAAAAAAGTTCATTTTTCGAAAAAAAAAAATACTTACCTGATCAATAATAATAATTACTAAATTGCTAGAGTTATTATCGATAATATCATATAGGTACGTGACTTGATATTTATTTTGTCAATTGCTGAGATATTCGAGTTATCTTGCATTGTGTATGGGGCTTAAGATAAATGTTTGAATGTCAAGTGGATTTATACGTTTGTAAATTTCAGTCTGGATTGGATCATTTTCAAATTGATACGTGCTAGTAAAAATATTGTGCTGTATACAAAATAATTTTCATCACTGTTATTGCACTTTGTTTGGACTTCAGGTATTTATCTGTTTTTCAAATATGATCGATTATTATGCCTAAAGTTTTCAAATTGGGTGTGTGTATTATTCTAGACACTGACTTTTAAATTTTTCAATACATGGATACCTATGTTCTTTTTACATACTAGCTATAAAAATGAAGTGAGTATGATTCCATAAGATTATTACTCACATGAGTTTTTTTTTTTTTTTTTTTTTTTTTTTTAATAAATTTAAAATAATTGGTTTTTGGTTCGAATTTTCAAATTAATCAGTAAAATTTGGTCTTCGTGCACCAAAAAAAAAAAAAAAAAAAAAAAACTATTTAGCTAAAATTTCTTAGCTTCCTTTTCCTCCTCATTCCCTCAAAATTTTACCAACGAGTTTCTCTAGCATAAAAAACCAGAATCTTCTAATTATAGTATCAAACGCCCTAATCAAGGACTGATTCGAACAGCTAACTTATTTGTCAAAGCTTTATAACGTTTTGTGTTTTATTAATCTTCAGCTTTGAAGCACCCAGGCAATGGTAAATTTGCAGAAACATCGTGAAAAATGAGCTTCCGTTCAAACATATGGAGTGTTTTGAAAAATGTCACCGTCGAACCAGCCGTTCTCTTTTATTTCCTATCTCACGTTATGATCGATGTAATAAACACGAATCTCTACCTACAGAAATCCTGCAGACTGAATGCAACTTCGGAGCCAAACCTTCAAACACCATGCGACGATGAAAAACTCGGTCTTATTTTCGTTTCCTCCTTCAACGCCAAATACAGTTTCATTCAGCTCATCCCGATGTTAATTTTGATCGTGCTCATGATGAGCTGGAGCGACGAAGCTGGCATGAAACGAAAAATATTGATCGTTTTACCCATAATCGGTATGATCTTCCAGTCTATAAATGGATGCCTGCAGACGTATTTTTGGACGTGGTCTGCTTCTTACGCTGCCATGACAAACACAGCTTTGCAAGTATTCAGTGGTGGATTCCTGCTGATGTGGTATAGTTCTCAATTACACGTTTGCGATAAATCCACTCCTGATAATCGTACCTTGAGGATTGGGATCCTGACTGCTCTGAAGTACATTTGTTCGCCAATCGGTAACGGAATGGCTGGGTACTTGATTAGGAAAGCTGGATTTTTCAAATCGTTTTTGGTCTGCTTGGTGCTGGCTTCTGGATCTTTGGTATCGGCTGCGGTTCTTGTTCAAGATGCTGATGTACCGGTTCAGAAGAAGGTGTCGTTGTGGGGGTTGTTCAAGATTACTCGAGTTATTGACAGTTTTAGAGTTGTGTTCAAGAGAAGTTTAGGAAGGAAGAGGGTCGTTGTATTGTTACTTTTACTAGTCCATGCTACGGTTTTGTTTTCAGAAGAAGGTTAGTAGATCTATATGATTACCTATTTAATGATTACCTAGTCATTTGAAAATAGAATGGCTCTCATTTTGAAGTTTCCCTTCTTGGTCACCCAGCTCCTAAAAGCATGGGATTTCATGAGAAAATAATTTTTGATTTTTTTTTTTTTTTTTTTTTGCTAACCCCTACAGTAGTTATGCTAGGAGCCCCTTTCCCCATACTGAAAAAAATGTCGAAAATAAAAAAAATTCAATTGATCGAAAAATGTCTAATTTTTTTGTCAGAATTCTTCTAAACAATTTTCTTTCCAACATCCCCCAGTCTCTCAAACAATATTTTTGATTTACCCCCTCCCCCCAATTACTTTTGAAGGCCCTTAGGAACAATTTTTCTTGAAAAGAGGATCATACATTCTAATTAGAAAAAGAAATCAAATTATTTTGTACAGACTTTGATTTATTTTATATTATTTATTGATTTTTTCAAACTTTGAGGATTCCATTCAAATGGAACAAAAATAGCATTGATGGGTGAGGAAGGTTTCTTCTTTAAAAAGGAAATTATCTAGGTAGAAGAATTCTTACTCAAAAATGAAAAATTTCTTGGGTAGAGTTTTTTCAACTTGTGAGGTTTTTGTACTTGATTTCATTTCAAGTTGGAGGGCTAAAATTTTCGGACAGATGTATTTTTTTTTTCATAAAAACCGACAACTTTGCAGTGCAGGATAAAAAAAAATGCAGCTGCAGTAAAAATGATGCTTAGATGCGAATGAGCATAAAATACACAGTTTCCTTCCTCTTCCCCACCCTCTGATACTTGCACAACTATTTGCGTTGCTGTTATTTGGGTTGCTGTATAATAAAATAGAAGGCGACGAGCGATGTTTTAACAGCAATATTTTTATGAACATTTTCAACATTGATATCTATATTTAATGATTGGTTTCAGGCGAACGAAGTGTGTTTTATCTATTCATGAGATACAAATTCAAATGGAATGAACTCATGTTCGGCAAATATCAAACTTACAAACTTGGTGGAATCATTGTAGGTAATTTCGATATCGTTCAAGTTTGGTAGGCACCTAATTAGATACATAATATGTGTAGAGAGTTCAAGAGTTTAATGAGAAGGCAGTCTCAAAAATTCTGTTTCCGATTTTGAAACTAATATGTAAAAAGAACTTCCATTCTTGATTTACAATTTTTTTTTTTTTGAGATTGAAAAGGCTCAAAAATAATGTTGTACACAATTCGAAAAAATACTCTCGAAATCAAAAAAAAAAAAATAGTACGAATTGTGAATTATTTACAAAATTTGAAAAAAATTGGCAAAGAACATCTTTAGGCGAGAATTTTGTTATTATTCAAGTTGCATAAATTATTGTTGAAGCGTGTTAAAGAATGACATAAAAACACTTTTAAAATCATTAAAATAATTTCAAATTGCAAGAAAGTGATGAAATTTTACTAAAACATGACAAAACTTAGTAAAAATTCCATAAAATACGTTGTTAAAAACATATTAAAGTGGTGTGAAAGCTCCAAAATATCATTAAACTCATTAAAAATGACCAAAAAGTGAAGTTTCATGAAAATTTACATGAAATTACATTTTAAGAATGATTAGAATCATTTGAAATTGGGTAAAATTCCCCAAAAAATTGCATAAAAGTCATTAAAATAATATAAAAATACATACATAGGAAGCATAAAAATCATTTAAAAGTATCAAAAACTAAAGATTTTTTTTTTTTGAAAAGTTGTCAAAATGTAGCAAAAATTTCATGAGTTTTAGTGACCTATGAAATTTTTGCAAAATGCTGTGAAAAGTGTTCTAAGTTAGAAACTCATGCATTAAAAGTAACATTTCTAAACAACTTTATCAAAAAAGTAGCTCATTTCTCAATAATTTTGGCAAAAAACAGACTTTTTTCATGACCTTTGCAAAAATTAGATTTTTGTTTATAAATTTGAAAAACCTAGAACTTTTTTTGAGCATCTAAAAAAAGTATAAACTTACTCTTGAAGCAATTTTGGTTTTTTAAAAAAAAGTACTGGATGATTTTGGTAAAAAACAGAATTTTTTGAAATTGAAACAAAAAGAAAAAACTTTGCGAGTGTTTGGATGTTTTTGATAATTTTGAAAAAAAAATAAAATTTTTTTACAATTTCTTGGGTTATATGACAATTTTGGGAGAAAACAATACTTTTTTCACAATTTTAGCAAAAAGCAGGACTTTTGAGATTCAGAAAAAATCCTCGATTCATTTAATTAAATAACTCTTAAATCGCATTAAAAAATCATTCAAAATTGCCAAAAGCTGATAAAAATGTCAACTATTTTTTTTTCATTTAGAAAATTTGCCTAAAACATCCTGAAAACATACTACAAATTTTTCATAATAAAAAAAGAAAAACGAGGTGAATGGAAATTGCAACACCTTTGTCAAAAAAGTACCTAGCACTGTTTGATAATTTTGGCAAATAGGTAATTACCTAAAGGCAATTGGCACAAAAATTAGGTCTTTCGGGGCATTTCGGCAAAAAATGAGGAGTTTTTATTGACTTAAAGGAGGGGCTATACTGAATTTAACCGTAAACTTAAACTTAACCCTAGAAGTTAAACAAAGGCAAATTTTAGGTTAACGGACGTTAAATTCAGTATAAACCAAGCTAAAGTATAAGTTAAGGGAATAAGTATCCCCTTAAATTCAGTATAGCCCATCCTTTCCCTATAACTTACTTGCATTGAAATTTACTTGCACATATTTTAAATTAATATTGTTCTGTCATTTCCAAATAGGCACAATATTTTGCTCCGGAATTCTAAGCAAATTATGCAAATTACATGATGGAGTGATTGGAACTTTCGCTGGATTTTGGGATATATGGGCTGCCCTAGGTTACGTGTTTGCCAGCCAAGTGTGGCATTTATACTTGAGTAAGAATTAAAATGAGTCCTACGTCTCACATATTTACCTATATACCTGCTATTTTTGATATTGATATGACCTAATCTTTATTACAGTTCCTTTGCTTGATATATTTCATGGCACAGCTATAATCGTCAATTTTTCGTTTCTCACCCAGTTTTACGACAGGAATGAATTTGGTAAATTATTTCACGTTGGACCTTTTTTTTTTTTTTTTTTTTTTATTGTGAAAATAATTACTTATTCAAGTTGTAATTTTTTCAGGTCGATTGAATGCCGTTTATAATGCCTTTTCGTTACTAGTTTCATTTTCATATCCCACGTACAATATTATTTTTCAAAAAACAATGAATCATTTTCCTTCGGCTGTATTTCTCGTCAGTGTAGTCATCAATACCGCTGTTTGTGTTCTATACGCGTAAGTGTGATAATAAATAGGTACAAAATTTCTACACAATTCGTGATAGGCTTCAAGGGAACTGACCATGAAATTTACACATCAATTTTTGGTTTCAGGGGAGCCTATTTTTTGACCAAGAAATTGGAATCTGAAAATCTCACCATTAGCACTGTTTCAACTGCCAGAGTTCAACGACACGTTTGTGGAAATCAACCTAATGGAACAGTCTTAAATGAACCATGTGCTTTTAGAAATGAGAGTCGTGTGATTTGAATGTTGTGGGCAGATACAAAAACATGATTCGAAATTTGCTGAAATTTAAAAAAAAATGTATTCCTTAAGCTGTATGAAATGAAGATGGAAGAATTTTCACGGCCTGATTTTTGGATCAGAGTTTGGAGCTGGCCGAATGATAAGGAATAGGAACCCAGCTCATTCGAGAGGCAAACTCTTCGCAGTTTTTGAACATCCTGTATTGCTGTTTATACATTGTCATTCGTGGTAAATGCTCGCTAATCTTTCTATTAAAAACTTGATGTTATTTTTAAAGAAGCTTTTCACTGATAAAATGTTCGTAAAACTCGATGACGTGTAAGTATTTTTCTCTCGAAATAAGAAAGTGAAACCGTGAACATATGGTATCAAATTTTTAAATCTTCGTTATTTTAATTAATATTATTGCTCATACTACGACTAATTTCATTCGAGGAATATATCTCTAAGATAATAAATCTCGATAAATTACCATCAGCAGTAGGTTCCTACCTATGGTTTTTCTATGTACAATCATTATGCGTATATTCCAATCAGTATCCAGGTGAGACATGAAAGATTGCGAGAAGTGGGGAGAAAGGGATTAAATAGGTACCTGACATCGTTAAATAAACCTATAATTCAATCTCTCGTCACAATAATTTGTATCTCAACAATCGCATAGCAATTAGATCACTTATACGACGACAATTATCATTCGTCGAGGTCGTTCTGTAAATTTAATAGTTTATCGTCAAGTGTTAATTTTCGCACGAAATTTTTACCCATTTTGAAAATTATTTATCTCCAATTTAATTTCAAAATACGACAATTCAGCTTTATACTCGTATCTGTCTGCAAAATGTGTTGAATCATTTTCGCGCAACTTAGTATGAATAGGTAGTGTTACCCGGCGTTATTATTTATTACCGAATCGTAATCGTTTAGGTAGAGGTACCTCTTCTACGGCTCTAGATAACGTGAAATACTCGTAACCCGCGAGTTGAGTGCCACCGTATGTATCGTGCATGCATTTCTAACCTGTACATGTTCACTTCAAGAGCTCTCGTGTCTCTTTCTATCGCAAACTCGAACGCATTCGGTTTGCATTATTTTTTATTCAACTTCGTGCCGCTGAAGATCTATATTACCAACTAAGTATAAATCATTGCTTTTAATTATCGTGTAAGTGATTACCCATCGATCTAATCGAACATTTCGTTATCGTGATACTTAATTAGTAATGAATGGTGAAAAACGATTAGAGTGTTTTTGATATATTCCTGTTCGATCTGTGATTGCTTCTTTTCATGTGAGTGTTTTTAAATTCGGATGATACTAAAAAAGTAAGTGTATTTTGATGCTTTTTGGAAGCATTTTTCTTGTTTTTTTTTTTTTTTTTTTTTTTTTTTTTTAATATATCTAACATTATTTTGTTTGAAGATAAAATTATAAAATAAATAAAATAATAATACCTATGTAATTGCCTGCTCAAAGAATATTTTATTTTGAGAATTATTTGTGCCCATTTCAGGAGAAATTTGGAAAGAGGGAGAAAGGAGATGAAAATGAATGAAGTTAGTAGATTTTCCTGCTTGAAAAATTGATATATGCTTACATTTTATGAAATTTTTCCTCTTTGGAGACCACTTTGCTTTCAATCTTATTAGTGTAAAAAAAAACACTTATTGAATTTTATTTAAGATTTTTTTTGACGATTTTCCGCCCTATGAAAGAAGTACTTACCTAACTTTCTTTAATGATAATACAAGAAGTTGAATCATTTTTTTGTTTTTTTGATTTGATGGGCTACTCTCAAGTCATTGACCTGGACTTGGTTGGAAAAAATTATTTTCATTAAAATTTTTTATTCATTTTTAAAACTCGAACAAAAAAACTAAATCCTTCCTTATCCCGAATAAAAATAATTCTGTATGATAAGAATTGAATCATCTTTAATAAAAATATCTTCGAAATGGGTACATTTTTTTTCAATTTTAAGCTTTTGTATAGTAAGATGAGAGGCAGGTACATTGCTGTATAATTTTGCAAGGCTTCATGAAATTTCAAAACAAGTTTATTAAGTATCTATACTCATCTACATAGGTACATACATAAGTATGTACATACCTAGTTTCGTGTCAAATTGGCTGAAAAATTTGGGAATTTTTGAACTCATTTGTAAAGAATTTTAATTTCACTCTTTCGCTACACATAATCATTTTTTGATTACTCGTATGTACAATGTAATTAGTGGTTTTGTTCTCACAGGAAATAATTCTTTCATTTTAAACTATTTTTTATTTTTGGGAGTGGAATTGTTTAAAAGAGTGACGACGTAGACTTAAATGTATGTGTTCTAGATGGCTCATTTTATTCTAATGATTTTTTTTGTTATTATTTTTTTGCTCTACCCAATCTTCCAAAGTAGATTCGCTTTTATGAAAAAAAAAAAATCGCTGAAAATTTAGGCTCTCCAAGTCAAAATTAAGTCGTACCCCCCCCCTCAAAAAAAATTAAATAAATTTAAAAAATAGAAATTTTTTATTTTTTATTGAAAATTTTTTATTTTTGGAGCACAAGTCTTTTACGTTATTTTCCTCTCAAGAGAAGACCTTCCCCGCTCCTTCAACCGATCTTGCTTCTTTCGTAGCATCCCAAAGTTGAAGAACTTCGTTTTCAAAAAAAAAAAAGACGTCAGGTGGACGAAAATTAAAGAGCCCTTTGTCTTATAATCCTTCACCATTTTTTTTGTAAGTAGTATCAGTATCTTCCAACAAAAAAAAAAAAAAAAAAAAAAAAAAAATGAAATAAATTTGAAATGCGTGAATTTAAAAAGATGCAAATTCGTGATCCTGAAATTCCATTCGAATTATTGCTCTTGTAATTTCTCCTTAAGTAAATAGATATAGATAGATCATACAACTGGTACTTGGAATCATTTATCTACGTGTGTTCGTATTATATTTTAGATTTTCAGTGAGTCATAATGAGAATGAGACGCATTGTAGATAACGTCTGGGTATATCTAGTTCCATACATAGGTTAGGTATAATTACTAGCCTAAGTACCTAGGTGCATATTATTCTCACAAATTTCTCATCATGATGTGAAAAAAGGGAAGTGGTCTTTGACACTGGCAGTGTCCGTTTTGAAATTTTCAAGAGTGGGATTTTACATTTGCGACTTTGTTTGAAAGCAAACCTGCCATATCCAGTTCAAATTTTCTTCGTTTAAGCTTTTCGCCTTTCAAATCATTCCAGTTGTAAACTTTTTCAGCTTCAATTCATTGCGTAGATAGAGATGTCCAATTCGTATAATTATTTGCGTTATCGTCATTCATAATGGGTTACGTACCTTCTTACTTGAATATTAATTATTACCTACCCTCTGAAGTCGAAATTTTCATTACACCTATTAAAAATGAATCGTTTTTTTTTTTTAAAGTAACTAGGTACCTAGGTATTATTTGTTTTTGTGTAAATTATCGCAAATTCTGCAAGGAATTGTATTATTTGCACACTTTTTCGTCTTTAAGTACCTATTATTTCGATGTTAACGTGCAACGATTCGTGAATGTCATTTCAAAAGTGAATCTTTGACCAATTTGTAAATTTCAGAAAATGTGAGAGAAATCAAATAATCAATGAAAGTATGTAACGAGGGTTTTCTTGTTGAAGTACCGCCAGATGAGAGAATGCCCAATAAGCATCCACCAAGTACATTTTTGGCCCCACTAGAACAACTTGCAATTTCTGAAGAAACTTGAAAAATTGCTGAAGGTTCCGAGAACGAGAAAGTGAAATCTCGATTACTACGTATTTCCGATTCGGAGTCTTATGGACCCATCAGACAATATCTTTCTTTTAAAAAAACACACACGTTAGAGATCTTTTTTGAAGTAAAGTGCCCAAATGATGCTACCTTAACTAGGGGAATACAGACAGAGGGGAATCGAAAGAAGACTCCAAAATATTACCACCAGCAAAAATTTCAACTACTGAAGTTCATTTTTTGATTTTTTTTTACCAATTTTTGAAAATTATTTGTGCCAAAAATAGACAAAATTGAAAATTTGGCAAATTGATTTAGGAAACTGAAATTTGGTCGAGTCAATTACACTGACGATTTTAAACCGTTCTGGACCTTCCAGCAGATTTTAGAATTCTCCAGTTTAAAAAAATTTTTTTTAATCCAATTTGGGCCAAAAAATATAGAGAAAATTAAAAATTTGGCAAATTGACCAGAAAACTGAAATTTGGTCAAGTCGATTATAGTGACGGTTTTGAACCGTTCTGGAGCTTCCAGTAGATTTTAGGATTTTCCAGTTTTAAAAAATTTTGAAAATTCAATTTTGGGCCAAAAATAGAGAAAATTACAATTTTGGCAAATTGATCTAGAAAAATGAAATTTGGTCGAGTCGATTATAGTGACGGTTTTGAAGCGTTCTGGAGCTTCCAGTAGATTTTGGAATTCTCCAGTTTAAAATCCTTTTTAAAAAATTCAATTTGGGCTAAAAATAGTGAAAATTAAAATTTTGGCAAATTTTTTTTTGAAAATTTAATTTTGGGCCAAAAATAGAGAAAATTAAAAATTTGGCCAAATTGATCTAGAAAACTGAAATTTGGTCGAGTCAATTATAGTGACGGTTTGGAAACGTTCTGGACTTTCCAGCAGATTTTAGGATTCTCCAGTTAAAAATTTTTTTTTGAAAATTCAATTTGGACCAAACATGGAGAAAATTAAAATGTTGGCAAATTGATCCAGAAAACTTAAATTTGGTCGAGTCGATTATAATGACGGTTTTGAACCGTTCTGAAGCTTCCAATAGATTTTAGAATTCACCAGTTTAAAATTTTGGTTTGAAAATTTAATTCGGGCGAAAAATAGAGGAAATCAAAATTTTGGCAAACTGATCTAGAACACTGAAATTTAGTCGAGTCGATTAGTGACAGTTTTTGAACCGTTCTGGAGCTTCCAGTAGATTTTAGAATTCTCCAGTTTGAAAAAAATTTTAAAAACGCAGTAAATAGGGTGAAAATGAAATTAATAAGTGCCTATAAACCCGGATTTATCATCTTTCCAACCCTTTCGATCGATTTAAGCACGTACCTATTATCAAAATATTTCTCTACCTTTTCAAATCCAAAATTTTCTCCAGTGATTGACTCATTTTCGAAAAAAATTTGATTGATTTAAGCCCATATTATCAAAATATTTTTGCGCCGGTTCAAGTTCAAAATTTTCTCAAGTGATTCCGTGAAAAAAAAATGAAGATGAAAATTCTCTAGAACCTCTAGAATTCGAACGGTTCGAAATCATCACCAATCGACTATAGGAGGTCTCCAAGTCAATTTTTCAAAATTTTGATTTTTTTCTAATATCTACTTATTGGCTCAAATCTAAACTTTCAAAAATTCACCAAAAATCAAAAACTGAAATTCAGCACCTGAAATTTTGGCTCGTGGTATATTTTGGGGTCCTCTTTGGATTCCCCTTATTTTGATCGGTTCAAAAATTTTTGTGCCAGTTATTGGGATACTTCCCTTGTAAAATTCTTTTTTTATTTCAAATAAATGCAATCTGGCAAGCCATAGATCACACTTATCGCCTTAAAAATCATATCAATCGAAAGTAGAGAGAATTTCACATCAATTAAATAATTTTATTATGTATGAAAAATATATCAAATTTTCGTGAAGAATTTCTTTTCGAAGTTTGACATTTTTTGTCCGAAAGTAAAATTGCAAAAATGTCCACCCAAAAATACCCAAACGATCGAGCCACTTAAATAAAGTACAAATTTTCATCAATTTGACCTTTTCCCAGTTGAACACCGAAGTGGCCACATTTGGGCATTTTACCCTTTTCTGGTATTTTTGGCCTTTTCCAGAGTGATTTGAGTTTTCCGGAGGCAGTTGAAAAGTCGCTGGAGGGTTCAAAATGGCACAACACTTGTATAGTTCTGTTGATGTGTGGGAGTTGAATAAGAAGAATTATTCACATTTACTCGCTTTGCTAAAAAAAAATTACTTTCATTTCATGAAAAAGTTTTAAAACCGATCTTGTATAAAGCAGCTTTTTTAAATTTTTTGAATTTTCAAAAATTTGCTTATAAATTCAAAAATGAACTTGAGAGCCTGAAATTTGGTAATGGGGGTTTTAGGACATGCTCTTTTTATCTGGCATTCTTTAAAACCGACCCTAAAGCAGCTTTTTTAAATTTTTTAAATCTTCAAAAATTTGCTAAAAATTCAAAAATGAACTTGAGAGCCTGAAATTTAGTAATGAGGGTTTTAGGACATGCTATTTTTATCTGGAATTCTTCAAAACCGACCTTAAAACAGCTTTTTTAAATTTTTTGAATTTTCAAAAATTTGCTTATAAATTCAAAAATGAACTTGAGAGCCTGAAATTTGGTAATGGGGGTTTTATGACATGCTCTTTTTATCTGGAAATCTGGCTTGGTTCAATTCAAATCAGAGAAATGGCAGTTCAAAAAGTTCTCCCCTAAGTTGTGATTATACCTACTTATGCTGAATCACTAAATTGTTTGTTTTTTTTCTTCGCCACTTGAAAATAACTTATTTATCAACGCAAATATGTATTTAAAATTTTATTCGTTGAAATATCATATCAATTTAAAATCGTTATTCCGATTCTAGAAACGACATTTTGTCATTTCAATAATCGCACCTACGAGTATTTGTATATTGTGGCAGCTCATACTCGTTATAATATTACCTACCTATATTTTATATAATCATGGACGTGTTCCTCTTATTTAGATTTATTTTTGCAAAAAAAAAAAATGTATTTAATATCGATTCCATATCAAATATATCTCGACAACAATGTTGGCAATTCGAAGAATACTCGTATGCATCGTGTTTATTATAACAGCTAGGTAGGCCATGAACTATCTAAACCCAAACACGCTATGGGTACTGATAAACTCATTAAACTTATCTGTTTCGGTATCCTATACGAATATGTACCTAGCGTAATTCAACCAGCGCATAAATATTTAAATGACCGTGAAAAGAGGTTTTGAAAAATGAAGTGTATGTAAAAGTATATGGTGGAATGGCCTCAGGTCTATGCTATAATACTACCGCGTCCATTACCACACGTGAACTGGTAATTTATATCGAAACAAAATAGTGTATGAAAATAGTACTGTCCAAGTACCTATATAAGAGAAATAGGCAATACTCAGAGTTAGATAAATCTATGGCTACTCAAACAAGGTAATAAACGTTAGTGTGCAGTATTTGGTAGGTACTTTCGTCTTCAACTATACGGAAAATTCACTGCCGGGTTCAACCGGTTCATACCACATAAGAACTGTTTAATTTTTATGGTTTAATTAGTTTATATACCTAATATATTATTTGTATACGTATATTAGCAAATGATACTCGTATACAGTTTTTACAGCCTTCTAATATTGAACTATTACGTTACAGCTGGACTTTCGTATTCGTATCTGCGAGAAGATAGCTCAGCTCAGCAGTACCTATTCGTTGCAGTGCCGCTGTCAACTTTTAATTGAAGGACGTTGCTCATTTATGGCATCTTACGATATAGCTCGACACGAATACGACATAATCGGCGAACGCTGAGAGCCAGCTGAATGGTGACACTTGAAGAATAATCGTGAAAAATCCATCCGACATCGTTCATAGTACTCATACCTGTCCTGTAATCATGAGGCTGCAAACGAACGCTTACAAATTCATCGAAAACATCACCGTCGAGCCAGCCCTATTCTTTTATTTTCTCGCTTTTATATTAATCGATGTCATAGACACGAATCTCTATCTGCAGAAAGCCTGCAGATTTAACGTCACCTCGGAGCCGAATCTCGATATACCCTGCGACGATGAAAAACAAGGAGTATTATTCGTATCGACTCTGAATTCCAACTATCGATTTTACGAAATGACCTCTATGTTGATTTTGGTCACGCTGCTGATGTGCTGGAGCGACGACGCTGGCAAAAAACGTAAAATTTTGATAATTTTACCCATCTTTGGAATGATTGGCCAATCGATAAATGGACTTTTACAGTCGTATTTCTGGTACTGGACTCCCCTATCTGCAGCACTGACTGATATGGTAGTTCAAGTGCTCAGCGGAGGGTTTATATTGATGATGTTTAGTACTCAAGTGTACGTTTGCGATGTATCTAGTCATGCCGATCGTACCATGAGGGTTGGTATTTTGGTGGCTATTAAGACCATTTGTAGTCCGCTTGGTAACGGGATGGCGGGATTTTTGATCCGAAGTGTGGGCTTTTTCAACTCGTTCTCGTTGTGTTTGCTGCTGGCCATTGCTTCGTTGGTGTCGGCTACGTTGTTGGTTAAAGATGTTGCTGTACCTGTGGAGAAAAAGGCGTCGATGTGGAGTTTATTCAAGCTTACCAGGGTAGTGGATAGTTTCAGAGTTGTGTTCAAGAAGAGCTTGGGTAAGAAGAGGATCATCGTGTTGTTGTTGCTTATGGTTCATACGGTTGTGCTGTTTTCTTCCGAAGGTGAGTTGTATTTTGAATGAATTTTAATTTTGTCTGCATCATAGGTATAATGTGGAATGGATTTGTGGGTAGAAATTGATATTGATGGATTAGGATCTCCTATCTGTGGGGGTATTTTATTGGTTATTTTTTATCATATGGTTGCCAAATTGAAAAATTAAGTAGTTTGCATTAGAAATAAAGGTGCTCAAATCTGAATAAAAAATCTAGGTATTTAATTCCAAGATCTTTTTCACATGGATAATAATAATTTGTACCTTTTGAGCTGACAAAGGAACCTTCAATTCACTCTGTTATCAATTTGAGATTTTTTTGCTTTTTTTTTCTTACTTTCATCTCTAAATTAAGTTGTGATTTTTATGAAAAAAAATCCCTGAAAATTTTAGCCCTGCAATTTGGAATAATGTCATACCAAGAAACCCACCTCCATTTACAAACATTAAAAAAGAAAAATCCTATTTAACCAAACGTTTTTTGCACTTCTGCTTGAAACTCTTCTTCCTCTTCTCATTAATACTTATCACTTTGGAGACGGAGTTTTTTTTTTTTTGAAAAAAAGTTATTTAGAAATCTTTTGACTTTTGACTAAAAATGACAAAGGAGAAGTATCGATAAGGGCATTTTTTGAGCCCGGACAGTTATCGACTCGATCACTCTTGAAATGTTAGGTATAATTAATGTCCTAAATACGAATCTGTAGTTAGTTAACTCAAAATGACCATTTTTTGGGCTCCAGGGGGTACCAAAGTTGCGAATAAAAAATAATTTTAGGAACCACTGAGTATTATTTTCAAAACCTTTTTCAGCGTAATATATCTGTAGGAACCTATAATAAACGTTATGCGAAGTGGTTTTTTTATTTTCGACCCTCGGTGGCAGAAGTGGGGGGGGGGGTTCGATTTTTTGAAAATTTTGGAACCGCCATTTTGAACATACCCCATTTGAATCTCGCTAAAAAGTTTCTTACAGTTTATTAGGTATCCGAAAGACCTCCATCATACCAAATTTTGAACTCAATAAAATTTTGCGCTGGTACTCAAAAATTAAATTTTCCAATTTTTCGTAATTTTGATATTTTGGAACCCCTGGAAAAATTAAAATCTGCGATTCGCGCCAAACGTAACATTTTGAGGTATATATTCAATTATTTCAGATGAAAAAGTTTAATTAAGCTCCCTGTTTATTCGTAATTTTGAACCCTTTTTTTGGAGCCCCCCACTTTAGGCACCCCTAAAAAAAGGCGTTTATGCGTATTTTTTCTAACAAATTGAAACATTTACATTTGAAACACTCTAGCAAGTGCTCGATAATTTTTCATTCGATTTCACATGTAACTTTCAAAATTGAGCTTTTTTGCCCAAATTCTGAGATTTTACATCGTTGAAATCGTGAAAACGTGATTTTAACGTTTTTTCGAAGAATAAAATCTCAGAATTTGACCCAAAATAGCTCAATTTTGAAAGTTACAAGAAAAATCAAATAAAAAATTAGGGCTCAATACAATTGGAGACCAAAATAGTTTAGATAATTGAGGTGGTGGGAGGGGGTATTTTTGAAAGGGGGATTATTCAGAAGAGTTTTGACGCAAAGATAGGAAATTTTTGGATGAATTGGATTTTCCATCTCATTTTTATCAGACAGGTGGGGGCTTTTATTCATATGGAAATTATTTTCTGCCTAATAAAATCCAACAACTTCAGGGGGAATGGGAGCGAAAAAATTTCTTCTAAAGTGATGAATGTGTAGGAAACTTTCTCGATGTCAGTTTCTTTTCTCTTTTTCAACCAAAATAAGTACTTATGATCTTCAAAATTTTGTTTAAAGTAAAATTTGCTCTATTGGGGGGGGGGGAGGGTTCAACGAACACATTAAAATAAGTTCCTAATCACTGAGATCAAAGATCATATTGAAGTCAGGGATGGAAGAACAAACAGGAACGAATAACGAAAGAACAAAAGAACAACCAATTTTTGAAAGAACGAACGACGAACTAACTCACGAACAAACGAACACCTGGAAAAATCCCAGTTAGAACATTTTACTTTGTTCACATTCTTCTTTTTTCCCTCTGTTTTCATTGTTTTTTTTTGTTTTTTTTTTTTTTATTATTTTTTTCGATCATTTTGGGATATTTTGGGTCAAAACTTGACAAAACTGCCAAAATTTGACCAATATGCAGAAAAATTTAAAATTAAGAGAACAAAAGAACGAAAGAAAGAACAAAGTTTCATATGAGTTTTGAGAAAGATAGAAAGAAAGAACATGTGAAAATTCATTTCAGGAACAGAAGAACGAAGAACAGAATTCCTTGTTCTTCCATCCCTGATGAAGTATAACGGTCTTTAAACGGATTGAGAGAGGGAGGGCCATTTAAATGTCATTGAATTAGTGTTTTGGTGTTATTTTGCCCATTTTGCCCCCGCATCAACTTCGTTGACTCAAAATCTTGAAAATACTTACATAAATAATCTTGGGATAAACTGGAAAGTGTTTCCTCTATTTTTCAACGTTTTGAATCTGAATAAACTAAAAATCGTGGAGAAGTGATCCTCTAATAATAATTTTGACCCCAGAAAGAGCAATATGAAAAAAAGTTTGTGTTTCTCAAAATTATTGAAAGTTATCAAAATTCCCTTAGTTTGAGAATCTCATGTCTATTTTGGTTTGAGAACTGAAATAAATTATTAGTTACTACACGAAAAATCATTCTTCGAAAATTTGTGGACTCCAGTATTTTTTTAACACAGAAAATAACAAATATTTTGTCAGAGGAACTTTGAGGAGTTCTAATAATAATACTTCCAAATTTTTCATAAATTGGCTTTTCTGGCTATTATGTGAAATTTGATTGAGAGGAACATCATTATCATTTCTTCTTAACTTTATTCGCTTTTTTTGGGGCAACTTTTGACAATAAGCTAGAAAACGTGTATTTTCAGAGAATGAATTTCCAAAACATCCGAAATAGGTACCTATTATAAGAATTTGAAACGTGTGATTGAATTTTCTGTGTACCTAATGTGGTCTTTACCATTGCATTTTGAAAGAGCCACTCCTGACATGAGGAAGATGTGTAATTTCTATATGGTCCAAATTTTTCACAAAAAAAAATTGGACAGCAAAGCAACAATTTTTAAGCACGTTTAATTTTGGTCAATTATTTTCCCTACCGTCATGTCGGTGCATTCTGATCACTTTTGATGTGAGCGAGGATTACTTTTTTTTGATGGGTGGGAGAGGGGTTCTTACAGGAGGTTCTCAGAGTTTCAGCTATCCAATCGTTCAATCATGGTTAAGGTTGAAATGTAACGAAAAACGACGTTTTCTGAATAATTAAAGGTCTATTAGATTTTTCCATTCAATTTTCTTATTCTTGGCCTTCCTGGTAAAATTAAACCAGTGAGGGAAGGAGGAGAGTAGGAGGGTAGGGTGGGTCACTTTGTCGAGTATTTTTTTGATATTAGATAAAATAGTATCAGAGAAAAATAAAACAAAAAATTTTATTCTTCATCTTCGTCCATCCAATTTCCGATGACGTAATTACGTGATCAAGTCCTTTTTAGTTTGCTTCAGCATTAGGTATATCTCATGCTTAGATACCTATTAAAACAACAAAGAATAATTATTTCAGTATGACAAAATGATACCCAATTTTTTTATAGTACACAGGTAGTTACTTTTTTCATTTTGAAATTGTGTAAAATTATTGAAGCATTCACCTATCCTGATAAAAAATAATAAGTTGAAAAAAAAACATTAAAAAATTTTTAGAAAATGTAAAATATTTTGAGATATATATTTTTTTAATTTTTACTTGATGGCAAAGAAGAGAGATCGCCACTTCGACATGAAAAATTTAGAATTATTTCCCATAATTTAAAGTAAAATTTCTCCTTCATACGAGTAATATTTCTTGGAAGCAATTGACGAATTACAAACTACCGAGCTGGTCCATCGTAATTCACTGACACTGTTTTAATTTGTATTTTGTAGGCCTAATACATATTTAAATAACCAATTCAAAAAACACACCTTTAGGATATTATTTAATTAAATTTATTAAGAGAAATACGTTTCATGACTTTTAAGTAAGTAATGGTGTACTTGGCAGTTGGCACAGCAAATTTCAAATCAATGTTAGGCGCATTGGTTTAAAAAAAATATGTACAGCATCGTTGGGATCATTTTGTTATCTTTATAAATACTTACTTACTTATTGAAACGAAAAGGCACCATAGTCACGACTAAAATCAAACATTTCATTCATATTGATGTCATTTCAATGAAAAAAGCATTCAAGTGGATTATTGATTGGCCTTGGTCTTTGATTGAGAACTTTTCAACTCAGGTTGATATTTGTGTTGGCATTCGAAGCACAATAAGTATCTAATATACTTAACCTAATTAATGGTGCATATTTTTTAAATTTATTCCTAATTTGATTGCAGTAGGTAACTTTATGTGGTGGAAGGGAAGAGGTAGAGCAAGGAGGCCTTTATTACTAATTAAACTCAATTTTTTCTGTTGAAAAAAAAGTCTTTTCACTTCTAAAATTTTTCTAGAAAGATAGATACTCAGAAGAAAGCTTGGTATTCAAATTAATTAATTAATTATTTTAGTTAGATCATGTCCAGATTTAAAAAAATTGAATTTTGAGACGAATTCAACGATTTTCGTATATTTTAATTTCTCTCTGTCACGACAATAACCTTTCTAATTGTATAATTTTCAAGGAAAGACCTTCTCTACATACCTAACAGTAAATTTATTCATCTAGCGTGTTTTGAATTTTTCATCTTCACAATCGTATTTTTTGTCTTGACGAGTTGAAAAAAATGTGTAATTTCACAATCTAATCTCGACCCTCGATAAATTGTTGTAAAATAATAAAAATGAATTAAATACCTAGGTAAGTATATATACCTATTTAAACAAAGAAATGGAATATTACTGACCTTTACAATAAGTAAACCAAAAAAAAAAAACACGATAAACGCAAATTTAATCATATCACCCATGTTAAAAAAAATTATAAACTCTAAAAAACTCATCAATCTTGAGAAAGTCAAGACCTTCAGAATCTCACTACCGGTCACTTCATGGCTTACTTTACTCACTCGCTTGTTTGAAAATGATTTGCGATGCGGGAGAACAATCGTTATACGAGCAACATTATAAAATATAAAAGATCGCCCTTCTATAATAATTATAATGCGATGATGATTTCAGGCGAGAAAACCGTATTTTATTTGTTCATGAGGTATAAATTCAAATGGGATGAACGGATGTTTAGCATTTACCAGACGTACAAGTTGGCCGGAATAATTGTCGGTAGGTAATTATGATTTAACCTCAATTAGATGCCTAGTAACCGAATAATATTATATTTATAAGTATTACATTCTTATATAGTCATATTCGAATTAGTTGCTTAATAACGTTTTCGTTTTCGTTTCGTTGTTTCCTCTTCGTTATGTAAACTGTGTAATTTTATACCTACTAAAAGGTATAGAGAATTGGAAATTGAGCAATATTAGAATATGGAATACCACAAACCTCGTATAAGTTGATAAAATTGGCTCGATAAATGTGTTACCTTCGAGAACCTGGATACTAATGTTATTTCCTGTATATTTCCAGGCACGATATTTTGTTCCATTATATTGAGTAAAATACTCAAAATACACGATGGAATTATTGGCATGTTTGCTGGATTTTGGGATGTGCTGGCTGCCTTGGGTTATGTGTTCGCTAGTCAAATCTGGCACTTGTATGCAAGTAAGCATTTATTTCTTCGAAAAATAAAAATAATTCACTCGAATTCTTCATTTTATAAAAATATTCATCAATACCCAACTTTTTTTCCAGTTCCTTTACTCGACATATTCCATGGAACAGCGATTGCTATTTGTTTTTCATTTTTGACTAAATTTTACGAAAGCCACGAGTTCGGTAAGGAACACTAAGGATTAATTAAGGAGAAGATTTTCTCACAAGTGTGCTCATTTTTTGTGATTTTTCAGGTCGATTGAACGCTGTGTACAATTCATTTTCATTATTTATTCCATTTTGTCACCCGACGTATAATTTAATCTTCCAAAATACTCTGGATACTTTTCCATCAGCTATTTTTGTTGTCAGTGTTGTGATAAATATCGCCGTTTGTTTGCTTTATGCGTAAGTAGAAAAGAAAACGTTCAAGTCAAAAATAAAAAAAAAATAAATAAATTTGCAGAATTTTTCAAATACATATGAATTAATTTTATATTACAGTGGAGCATACTTTTTGACGAAAAAATACGAACCTGACGAGACCGTCAAAACGATTGAAAAAATCAGTTACGATAAAGAAGCCGGAGAAATCAACAAGGCGTTCTCTGAAGAAACCCCCAAAAGTGAAAGTAAAACGATTGGAAATACCAACACGAACGGTACCGTTGTCGAGAAACCTGAAAATAACTCGAAATATTAATTTTTCCACGTGGTACTTACCTATTTTATTAAGTTCCTATTTAATGCAACTCAATTTTTTTTTTTTGAAACATTTTAACTCTTAAATTGTGATAATTGGTAATTTAATGTAATTTATTTGTGTTTAATTTATGGTCTTGACGATATTCATTTCTGAGTGGAGAATGATAAATGGTCGTTTTTAAATTTAAATTTTAAGGTTTTTATTTATTTCAAATCCTGAGTGAGGAATTACCTACCTACCTATTTATTTATTTATTTATTTATTTATTTATTTACATTATTTATTTTTGATATTGAAGAACTTAATACCTACTTAAGTTAACTATTGTACCTATTTATTATTTATATCTCTGCTATATTTTTTTACTATCTATTCCTCCAGAGAATAGATTACCTAATGGAAATTGTGGTTGCATTTCAATCTGATTAAGAGGAATGATTTTTTTTAAATTTTGACTGGGCTCTATGGCTCTTCTTCAAAATATTAAGGTTGGTTTTCATTTTCCACGTACTTGTTTATCAGTGAATGCGACTGATCTTGAAAATATTATAAAAAATTTAATTATGAACACAAGAAATAAGTTTGCATCGATTGAGCAAACTGTGGAATAAAAAACTAAAAAAGGACTTCAATATTGTACCTTGTATTGGACTTCTTGCATTGATGTGTGAATCAACCTTTTTATTTTAAATTGATTGATGGAATGAACGCTTTTGACGGTAACATTTCCTAAGTACCTACCTACTTTTTTTAAAATTATTATTTACCATTGAACATGTTTAGTTACCATTTTGTCTGTGGTGAAATTACTTGTTATATTGTGTTTTGTTTATTTATTTTTGCAATAAATATTTTCGCGAAGTTCGACATTTTTTTGGACGTGTGCGTATCATTTGAACATTAACGAAATAAATAATGCAAATGATTAATTTTTTTCAAGCGAATATTTCCTTTTTTTTTTTGGATAACTGTTTCATGCTTTATTAGATCATTTTTGAAGAGCATAGGATAGAAACTGAGGCTCTCACTTTATTGCTGAAAGTAGAATTGTTGAGCTGTCCACTCATTTTTCTGGTCGTGTTTTGCAGAGGTTCAAAACAATTATTGTTTAGGATCTCATTCCTGGAAACTTTCAAAATGGGTTGTCTTTCAAATTGTGTAGTAGATATAATTTGATTAGACTTCTTTTTTGAAAGTTGAAATATCTACCTATAAAATTTTACCCAATGAAGTTGAAAAGCTGAAATTTACCTTGAAACCCCAATTTAAACATGCTTTCAATCGATTGAATAATTTAGAAATTTTAGATTTTAAAAGGTGTCATAAAAGCTGTCCAAGTTGACTTTAAGATACTTATTGTATAAACGTGATTTTGTTACTTGTTAATGACTCACTTGACCGATTAGGTACCTACATGTCATTTTTTCAAAATTGTTTTCTGCGAATTCAGAACAGTGTACCTACTTACATATTTCTTCAACGATTTCATGACGTAAATTTCAAAAAATATTTTGTTCTCATCCGGCAGAAACCGATTTCGGAAAATTGTTGTGTACTAATGGGTCAAATGGGTCACTCACATCACATGCACTGAACGCGTTTGAGCTAAGTTCACTTCGGCAGATTTTATGAAATCCCCCCCTCCCTCCCATACTGGAGGCTCCAAATTGGCATGAAACCGTCTCTAGTCAACTCGTCGTCTCAAAAATAGAGCATATAACTGAATTTTGGTCTTTTTTGTGGAATAAGACAGGTTTAGGTACAGCGAATTTTTCACATTTTCAATTGGGAAATCGCTGGAAAATCTAAGTATGGTATTTCGAACCGGTGGAAACTGATTTTGAAAAAAATGTGTCTAATCGGTCAAATGAATCACTAACAAGTACCAAGTGCATTTTTACGGTCTAAAATTAATTTATAGATAGTTTCGATAATTTCCAAAATATATGACTGGAGGCTCCAAAACGGCTTAAACCCATCTCCAATCAACTCAGCATGTTCAAATTAGGGGTTGTATTAAGTAAATTTTAATCTTCCAGGAGGAGAGATGATTGAACACTGAACAGGGCCTCGATTTTTGGAAATAGAATGGTCTGAAAACCCCATTAATCAAAACTTCTGCCACCCAAGGGTAATTCACCAAAAAAGTTGAAATTTCAGTAATAAGATTTAAAAAAAATAAAAAACCTTTTTTCATAATTTTTTGAAAAGGAACTTGATTCTAGACATACCCAGGGCCCCTAGAATGACTCCAGCCTCAAGTCATCTTAAATAGGGGCGGGGGTAGGGGCTTTCAAAAAATCGGTGTCACCTGTTTAAAAAAAAAGCTGTTCACCACTTTTGGGTAGGTATACATGTAACTAGAGCAATTTATTTGTAAGTTTAGCTCACAAAAAGGTCATCAAGTAGGTACCAGGTACATTTTGATTAGAGTATTCAAACATGAACTAGTTCTGAGAAGGTAGGTACTTTCCTTCGCCGTGGACAAAAAAATCACGATAGCCACGACGAAATACCAAACTGTACCCACGACGTAAGAAAAAAAAGAACTAAAATTTGTTTTACTGGTAATAGATCAATAATTTTTCAGTTTTCAAAGTTGAGGTCATGAAATACTCACCATTCGAATGTTTAAAAAAATGTCTCTTTAAAACGCTAAAACAAAAATTGACCACGGCGATGGAGCAAAAACTGGTTCCTTTTTTTTATGGCCTCTGTTTCAGGGTATTAAATATCATTCTGAAAATTTGTATTGGTTCTATCATTTCCCTCACGGAAAAATAGTAGTTTTTGAAAAATATTAGTACTTTTTGAAAAACTACTATCTACTTGAAAACTACTACTTTATCTGAAAACTAGTTAAAATTACTGCTTTGTAAGTAGTAGTTTTGAAGTAGTAGGGTGGACGTAGTAATTTTAACTTCCAAAAAGTAGTACTTCCGGAGTACTACTTGAAACATTCCTACTCTTAGATAAGTTATGTCACAAATCCTATATAAGGAGGATTTATGAAGAATCTTTCCTTCAAAGTCAAAGTACAATCTTTAGATCTTCGTAGTTCGTAGTTCAAGTGAACTTTTATTTTTGAATAATTATAAGTAGGTATTTCATGGAGTTGTTATGTTAGTTTGCATTGCAATTTGCATTGGTATAGTTCTGGAGTTGGAGTAGTACTTACTTCGAAACTAGTAGTAAATTTAGCCAAGTACTACTTAGTATTACTACTTGAAAACTAATATTCAAAAAGTACTATTTTTTCCGTGAGGGTTACCCTCGATATCACACAATAATACAAGTAGAGTATGGAGTATGTACTTATTGTACTTGCCTTTTTTTTTCAGAAAAAGTGACAGTGGACAGTGTAATTAATTTTTGAAGATGAAGTTGAAAAATTGAAAGTGGTTACAAGCCACGACGATGGAATTTTCAGCGTTTGGGGGGGGGGACTTGACCCATAGTGGAGGGGGACTTGGGGGACATGGAATTATATGCACGTGATGCCCGAGTTGGTATCTACACAATGCCACAAAAAAATTTTCAATTGTAAATACGAGTAGTATATTCAAGTAAACCACCTGTTAGGGTATATGATTTTTAAACTTTTTTGGAGAATTAGTGAATTACCCCCAAATTGATTTGTCTATTTTTGACGAATTCTTGAAAATGTAAAAGTAACGGTTTTTGGCAATGCTATTTCTTCAAAAAAAAAAAAAAAATTATATGTATTCAGTAAAAATGATGGAAATTAATCTTGAAATAAAATATCAAATTCCTCGAATTGAATGTTTCAATATTTCCGGGTAATTCTAACGCCTTCGCAGTAATTCTGAATGAATGAATAGGTACCTAAATCTTTATTCAAGGACGCCTAAAATGGGATAATTTCTTCAACTTGCAGACAGTAAGAAAATGTTAATATGTATTATTTAAATAATGCCCCTAACCCATAGTACTGGAGTGGATGAACAAAAAAATGTCATCATGACCGATTGCCTATCTTCAAAATTGAAGGGGCGAGCACAATTTCATAATTCAAATTTGGGACACTCGAAATTTGGAAATTTTGAATCAGGGTTGCCCCTTCAATTTTGAATATAGGCAATTGGTCATAATAACATGTCTGTTCGTCCACTCGAGTACTATGGGTTGGGGCATCATTCAAATGATTCAAACATCTTATTTCAGAAGAATTTTTCAAAATTGGGAAATTTTAGTTCAAAAATGGGGTAATTTCTTCAATTTGCAGACAGTAAGAAAATGTTTATATTATTTAAATAATGCCCCTAACCCATAGTACTTGAGTGGATGAACAAAAAATGTTGTTATGACCAATTGCCTATCTCCAAAATTGGTGGGGCAGGCATAATTTTAAAATTCAAATTTAGGGCACTCGAAATTTGGAAATTTTGAATCAGGTTTGCCCCTTAAGCTTTGAAGATAGGCAATTGGTCATAATAACATGTCTGTTCGTCCACTCGAGTACTACGGGTTAGGGGCATCATTTGAATGATTCAAACATACCTACTTATTTTTTATGAATTTTTCAAAATTGGTAAATTTTTGGTTCTGCAGAGCACGTAGCGCCTTCATTTTACATAATAGGCAACTTATCATAATAACGTTTTTTGTTCGTCTCCTCGAGTACTATCTACGCCTCTACGTTGACGACTCCGGATTCATCCTTCAGAACTAATTCCCATAATTTTTACGCTATAAGTAGGTACCAGTGGCGGACTGGGTCGAATTATGGGGACCCCCTGATGGATGCACGGAATTGGACGTTCAAAATTTTATGCCCTCTTTCTTAAGAATCTTTCTCGTCCCGTATTTTTCTCATGTTCGGATACCTACTTGAATAAAATAACGAGTTTTTAAAGTGAAAGAAAAGATGTGTTTTGGCAATATTATTAAGTTGCTCATGTGTGATGAACTGATAAAGAATCTCAACTTGTGAAAATACATACGTAAGTTGAACTTGAACAAAATTTTGTTCTTACAATTAGAAATACTTTATTTAAAAACATCTATCTTAATAAATGAGTATCGAATTAGTAATTAGACACCAGCTCATGATTTCAATGACCAGCAACGAATCAACCATTTATTTTTACTGTGGGTTCTACATATCTACACTTTGTTATTCAGTTATACGCGTTTATATTATCTATCTCTATCTACAATTGGCGGGAAGCTGAATTCGCAACAAACAGCGCGGCGCGTCGTCGGAAATGAACAAGATAAAATACCTACATATGCGTTATAATGTAAAATTACAATCATTTTTAACTGGTTACCTACTGGTTTCTATTTTCATCTCCTCCCAACATTGTTACTTTGGAGCGCCGCGTGTTTTTTTTTAACAGTATTTAATTTTATTACTCTTAACATACTAGCAATGTAGCAAATAGCAGATAGCCAGCTAAACCGATCCGATACCATGATGTCGAGATCAGACTTCTCTCCTTACCAAGTTTTTTTTAACAGTATTGTTGTATGCTTTTCGAGTCAACACTTCGCGCGTTCGATTATAATTTTTGCTGTCGTCTGTCGTTTTTAAAATTCAGTAACAATGATCGAATTGGCGTTTTTCTTCCATTACATTTCGGATCTAGTGCTTAATCAGGTAAACTCTCGGCTATACCTGCAAAAAGCCTGCCTTGCCAATACAACGACCGAAAAGTCGTATAAAGTTTGCTATATCGACCAAGATGGATTAAGTAGATTAATTTGGCCAGTCACAACTACTTCTTATTATCGTTGGGCTATGCTATTTCTGTGCGTATTTTATGTATCATTAGCCACATCATGGAGCGACATATCCGGTCGACGTCGAAGACCACTCGTCTTCATAGCGATTTTCGGACAAATCATGCAGTCGATCTGTGGCTTACTGAATCATTTTTTCAATTCGAGTTTCATAGTGACATTCATTTTTAATTCGATTTTCGAGTTCATCGGAGGAATAAACATGATGTTTGTGGTGGCACAGATTTACATCTGCGAAACTGTCGCTGTAGAAAATCGTACCATGAGGTTGGGGCTGTTATGGGTAGTCAGACTTGTATGTCAGATAGTTGGCTACCAAATCACAAATCACTTGGTATACGACAAATTTGGATTTTACTACTCGTATGCGTTATGTCTTATACTGTCCATTATTGCACGGGTACTAGCTGCCCTTCGAGTCTACGATAAGTTTATCGTTCCGGAAGAACAGCAGAGTTTTTGGAAATTGTTCGATGTGACCCGAATTGCTCACAGTTTCAAATTGGTGTTTAAGGAAAGTCTTGGAAAAAAACGACAGCTTGTTTTATTGCTATTGATTGCATACGTTTTGGTGTATTGTGTATATGAAGGTATGTTTTATTTTTGGTATTTAAAAAAATCCTTTTATACCTACATAGTTATTTCCTACTGAGTTTAATTAATTTAGGTACTTAAATCTTTTCAGAAGTGATCATCATTTACCCGTTATTTACTGTAATAATAACGAAGCTAATTTACCTTATTTTTTTGCAGGCGAAAATGGGTCTGCTTCTTACATTATTATTACTGTACTTAGATCGCTCGACGGCAGCCTTCGTCACTACTCTTCTGTTCTCGTCGCTAAAAATCTTGCAAGCATTTTCAGTACGAATTTTTACCAGTATAATTAGGTACCTATTTTAAATTTAGGTAGATTGCAAAAAAAAATCAATGGAGTTTGACAAAATTCAACGAGAAACTTATTTTAATTTGAAAATAACTCGGAATAATTTTTAGCCCCGGAGATGCATCAAGAGGAAAGATAATACTTATGGGTCTTCAAAGAGAGGACATTTTCGAATAAAATGTCTGGGCAATTTCCATCAAAATCCAAGATCAATTTTACTCAGAGTTCTACTAAGCGGCTGAAAAACTCACGATTTTTTTTTGAAATTGCATCCTTTTTGAGGATCATACGTATCTTCCCTCAAAGAATACCTCACCATCTAACAATTTTTCTATAAGAGGGTTTCAATACAAAATGAAGATTTCCACCAGATTTTGTCAAAATCTCCCAACTTTTTTTTTCTTTTCAATCCTACCTAATTCGTAGATAAGGTAATATTCTCACGTGTAATGTGAAGTGCCCAGAAATGTGGCCACCTTTTTCAGATAAATGTAACCTTGGTATGCCAAGGATCACACATACCTTACCTACCTATTGGCTTCAAAATTGTATCAATCAAAAATACAAGAGAGAATTTTATATCTTTTGAACACCTTATTTTCGAAAAATAAATCAAATTTGTGGAAGAAATTACCATTTGAAAATTGCAATTTTTATGTCAAAAAATCCAAAAGTAGCCACCCAAAAGTACCAAAGCAAGTGCACTAAACTTGTAATACACCAAATTGATCTACTACAAACCTGAAAGTTGGTATAAATACTTCTGGATGTTCAACCAGCCGAATCAATTAGAAACGGCGTTAAATCGTTTTGAGCAGTTCTGGAGCTTTCAAAAATGTTGGAATGTTCGGATTTCTGCAAATTTTACATAAGGAAGTAGCAAAGCTAAAACGTACTTCGTACCCTAATTTCAACATGTTGAGTCAATAGGTGTTCATGTTGATGTTCGTTTTGACTAGATTTGATAACATTTTTCAGGGAACCAAAATTTCCAAAAATTGTTGGGTATTTCACTTTACTATACTCATTTTCATTTTAGAATTGAGGCTTTAAAATTAATTGTGATTATAAATTACTAGACACCCTGTTTTGCTGCGTCATCCTGAGTAAATGTTTGAAAATCCGCGATGTTTCGATCGGAATTTTTGCCAGCATCTGTAATCTCATCGGAATCATTTTATATTTCTTTGTTGGTCAGACATGGCACCTTTATATTGGTAAGTAATATTTTTCTATCGTAAATTACTGTTATACCCAATTACCCAATACCCATGTATCCATCTACTTTTTCATAATAAGATCAGTAGGTACCTAATTAGATTAGATCTCTTCAGACTTGATCTGACTTAATCATACCATCCTTAATATTTTTTTATTTAATTTTTTAGCGACGATGTTGAATGCTTTTCATGGCGTGATATTATTCACCGGTGTTTCTTTTTTGACCAAATTTTTCGACGGTAAAGAATTTGGTGAGTTGATTTTAAATTAATATTTTAATGCGGTGTTTAGCCTTGTCTTTCACCCTCTCGGTAAACTAAACGTTGACTAATCTCACCATTAGTCGTAGAAATTAGGAAATGGGTTTCTGGAAAAGCGAGATGTTCAATTATAATAGGTATAGTGTAGTAGGTATATGTATTATAGATTAGATAATGTAGATTGAAGAAGTACGCACACAAGTCTGCAGTTTATAATACTTATATGTAAACCTAACTATGTATAAATATCATTTTTTTTCTTAGGAAGGTTGTTTGGTGTGCTCAATATCTTCTTTTGCTTGGTTTTAATCTGCGCACGGGCGTATGTAGTCCTTGTTGCAAAAACTACGAGTATCTATAGCTATTCGCCAGCTGTATATATAGGCAGTCTTTTCTTGAATGTTGCAGTTTTGGTGTTATACTGGTGAGTATCCATTACGCTTTTAGTTGGTCAGTTTCCAGGTATTTTTTTTAGAATCATGGGGGTAGTGTTTGAGATAGGTACCTATTGAAAAAAAAAGTATACCTATACCCTAATTATACATTTAAATAATACATGGTGCATAGAAATATCAAATACCCCCCAAAAAAGTTTTCTGGCAAATGTTTAGGTTGGTCACAGTGAAGGATGAGGATGGTAGCACCTGATAGGTTGTTGGTCTGAGGTGATAACTTTCCATCAATCATATGCATTTACATATTTCACGTTGCCAAACTACCTTTAACTACCTATATTGTTAACAAAAATCTATTCTTTAGGGTGTAGGTATACTTACTTGATATTTCCACACCCCCTGTAATTAGGTAGGTACTAGGTAAGTACCCTTCGACTTAGGTAGTAGGTACCTACCTCTGAAATGTAAAAGTTATTGTGTTTATTTAGACTTGAAAATAATGAATTTTTCTGTTGGTGAATTTGTTTCAGCATTTCGTTTATGTTTTGGCGACTGGCGAGTGATCCTGAATTGTGAAGAATCTCAACTTGTGAACATTTTTTTATACTTTGTGAACGGAAATACTTTCTTGTATTTGTTGAAAATAATATTTTGCATTTATTTAGAGTACCTAAATGTGTGTTTATATTTATATGCTTATTTATCTGCCTAGGAATTTAAGTATACACTATAGGTACCTACCATAACTTATTAGGGTCATTCCACGTCAATTCGACCAAGAAGTGGTATGGGGGTTCGTCGATTTTTTTGAAATTTTTCCTATGGAAAGATCTTCCAAAAGGAGACCAATGGCACAAATCGAAATGATTGCCTGAAATTATTTAAGGCAATCATTTCGATTCTCAAGTTTACAATATTGAATTTTTTCTTCTTTTTTTTACCTGATGAGGGAACCTTTCAAAATGTCTGCCTCTAATTTGAACAGTAGGTACCTTATGATTTTTGGAAAGCGGTCAGTCTGAAACCCCTCCTTCTCTAACAATAATTTTAGCAGCCCAAATTGATTATTCGATTTTTGGCGAATTTTTGAAAATCCAAAATGGGTTATTATAGTGATTATTATGCTCAAATGAAAAAAAAAAAAAAAAAAAAAAAAAAAAAAATGACTAGAAATGGACAATGGCCAACTTTGGTTTGGGAGGATTAGTTTCAGAACTAATTCCCATCTTTTTTACGCTATAGTAATAGTGGCGGACTGGGTCGATTGGGAGCCACCTTGTATGTAGATGCACCGAATTGGACCCTCAAAATTGTATCCCCTCTTCCTTAGGAATCTTTCTCGTCCCGTATTTTTCTCAGGTTCGGATAGGTACTTGAATGCAAGTTGTGGTATCGATTTTTCTTTTTATCTTTTTATTCAATTTCGCATAAATCAGTCAATCTGACACAGGGTTGTTATACTGTACCATGGTATGTACCGCAAGTAACCTGGTAAGTCTAAGTATATACAAAAAAAAAAAAAATTGTGGTACTGGGATTGGTACACTGTATAGGTAAAATACAATCGTGGCATTGGGGTCGGTATATGGTACCTATTGGTATTGGGGATTGGTATATGGTATCAGTATAGATAAATAGTGGTATTGGCATTGGTATTTGGTATACGGTATCTATAATTTTGGTATTGGTATTGGTATTGGTATTGGTATTTGGTATTTGGTACCCTCATTATAGAACTTGGTATCTGGTATTGGTACACCAGGAAACATCCAATTTTTCCTGGTACATGGTACAGTGGAACCTCGATAACTCGAAATCCAAGGGGAATAGTCATTCATTTGGCTTATAGAGGTTTTTGAGATAATCAGTTTCGAGTTATGCAGGTAAGATTTTGAGAGAGTTCGAGTTATAGAGGTCTTACAAAATGAATGAATTTAGAGATATGTAAGTGCATAAAAGATAGAAGTATGAATTGAAATATTCGAGTTAAGAGGTAAACGCCAGACAACGTACGACTTATAGAGGCTTTCTCACTATTCTCGGCAAAATTTATCTTGGAGTTACAACTGAGATATGTAAGTGTATAAAAGATAGAAGTATGAATAGAAAAATATTCGAGTTATAGAGGTAAACGCTCGACAACGTACGACTTATAGAGGTTTTCTTGGTATTTCGGCAAAATTTTAGCTTCGAGTTATGACTGGTTTGTGTAGTCAATTTCGACTTGTCCGAGTAAAGGTAACATTGAGTGTTATGGAGATTTCAAGGGGAATGGAGATTGGTTCGGCTAATAGAGGTTTTCGAGTTGAAGAGTTTCGAGTTATTGAGGTTCCACTGTACTGGTATACCGGGAATATGAACCATTTTTTACTGGTATCTCCTGGTATTGGGAATACCAACCCAATACTGCGGAAAATCCCCAGTTTTTGGGTATCCATTCCGGTAATAGTGAGGCAAATATTTTTTTTCCTTCAAAAATCAGTGTCTTGGGGTGGGGAGGGATCCTCTAGGTGATGAAAATTCAATAAAAATGTACAGTAGCGTGCAAATTACTTGGCCGCGCAGAAAAATCGCGATGTTACACCGTTTTTAAAATGCTCGCTACAACGATACCGCTAACAATTTTGAAAAAATGTTTATTGTGGGTGAAAGCCCTATCCTTCAAGAACATTTGGATGTGTTTGAACCAAAAAAAAATTTTCCAAACGCTCACAAAAGCTCTTTGAAGTAAACATGAGAGAATTTTTAGTGTTTTAGTTTTCCGCATATGCCGGACGGACCGTACGTCCTAGCAAAATCGGATGACATTATGTAGAAAGAGAATTAAATTCTCTACATTTTGGTATATTTGACATTTTCGTAGGACGCTCGGTTTCACAGGAGCAAGCGTTTGAAGTTTGAGTAAAAAAAGTTAAACTTGAAAATTGGAGTTGCAGTAAATTTTCATAAAATTCTCGTTACTCCAACTTTAAAGGCTTACACTTTTAAAACCGAGCGTCCTACGGAAATTTCAAATTTACAAAATTGTAGAGAATTTAATTTTCTACAATTTCGTATATTTGAAATTTCCATAGGACGCTCGGTTTCAAAAGTGTAAGCCTTTAAAGTTGGAGTAACGAGAATTTTATGAAAATTTACTGCAACTCCAATTTTCAAGTTCAACTTTTTTTACTCAAACTTCAAACGCTTGCTCCTGTGAAACCGAGCGTCCTACGAAAATGTCAAATATACCAAAATGTAGAGAATTTAATTCTCTTTCTACATAATGTCATCCGATTTTGCTAGGACGTACGGTCCGTCCGGCATATGCGGAAAACTAAAACACTAAAAATTCTCTCATGTTTACTTCAAAGAGCTTTTGTGAGCGTTTGGAAAATTTTTTTTTGGTTCAAACACATCAAAATGTTCTTGAAGGATGGGGCTTTCACCCACAATAAACATTTTTTCAAAATTGTTAGCGGTATTGTTGTAGCGAGCATTTTAAAAACGGTGTAACATCGCGATTTTTCTGTGTGGCCAAGTAATTTGCACGCTACTGTACCTACAAATAGGAACACCTTTTGTTTGCAAACTCATTTTTTTTTGAAAATTTTCACTCTAGCAGTCTCTAGCAATAATTTTACCTGCATTTTTATGAAATAATTACAGTAAAAATCGCTTAATGTTACAGTGAGTTCCGCTTAATGTGTTATCAGTTAATAGAGAAATTTGCTTAATAGAGTTGAAATGGGTTGGAACAGAACGTTTGCATCTTTTTACATGCATATAATAGTGAAAATGAGCATTGCTCTCGGTTAATAGAGTGGACTAATCTTTAAAAGTTGGAGAAAATCATGAATTTCAGCAAAATTTAACAAAAATTGGATGAAAAATGTTGAAATTAGTGAAAAGTAGCAAGAGATGATGAAATTTTTGTAAAAATTTATAAAAATCGTAAAAAAAGGTGTTCAAAGTGTATTAAAAGATTAACCGTAACTAAAAAACAGAAACAGTATTGAAATCACCATTAAAATACATCGAAAAGTGATAAAACTTCAATCAAATTTGGAATTTTGCAGTTTTTTTCCGCATCAGTTATTAGAGTTTTTCGGTTAATAGAGTTGAACATGCCTTGGACCAATGCACCCACATTAAGCGGAACCTACTGTACAACGTTTGTCCCAGCCCATTTTAATAACATTAAGCGACTTATAACACAAACTGATTGAACAAAAAAGTGATTTTTTTTCCAAAAATTTGTATATGATTAATTTTTTACAGAATATGTAGTCATTGAACTAAAATTTCGCAAAAATTTTGAGAAAAAGTGTTGAAAATAGGTTAAAACTTCAAAAAGTTATGAAAAAAGTATCAAAAAATGATGTCAATCAGAAAAAAGTCTGAAATTTCAAAAAAATTAGGCAAAAAATGGGTGAAAAATTGTTAAAAACATTTTAAAATTACATAAAAATGCGAAAAACACTTGAAAATCACTTCAAAGTTATAACATTATCCGATGCTCTAATTACAATAACCGATGGAATTTCAATGTAATGAGATATAAAAGATCGGGACCGGACTATTTTAGTAACATAAAGTGATTTATAACATTAACCGTTATAATAATAAGCGATTTATAACATTAACCGTTATAATAATAAGCGATTTTTACTGTAGTACAAAATCTACTTAAAAATCTTGTATTGTCTTTTATCCTCTCTCTAGTGAAATACAAGCCCCGCCAGCACCATACACCCTTCAAAAATTCCAAAATATAAAAAAAAATTTTTTTGAACATTACATTAGCCTACAGATACCAGTAAAATACTGCTGAATTACTCAGTATTGGTATGCAGCAGTTAATATCTAATACCGGCATTTTGGTAATGAGTATTCGGAGTCAAAGAACAAGTGTTGCACTCTGGCAGTGAAATGCATGAAAAACATGTTATGATGCTGAAAGGGGGACATTTCCATACTCACACACGCTTACACACGGGCACACTCGACCAATTCTCTACAAAATGACGTCAAAATGTCCCGCTTTCAGCAAGTCGATGGTGGCGCCGCCACAAGATGTCAACGCCGAATCCCATATTGAGTTTCTGGTATTGGTATGCGGTATTGGGTACTTGGTATTGGTATTCAGTATTTGGTATCTATGATTTTGGCATTGGTATTGGTTAGTAGAGATGTGCAGTCTGGAAAGTGAAAAGTGAAAAGTACTTTTCTTTCAATGAAAAGTTGAAAAGAAAAGTTTCTACTTTTCATTTCACTTTTCAGTTTTCACTAAAAAAAACCGAGTGACCAATCAATTTACTCATCAGAGATCACTGACCTCATTGATGAAGTCAAATATCAAGAGTTTCACTCCCTCCACTCCTCCATCTTCGCAATTCAGCACCCATTCTTGATATTTTTCACAACATTTATTTCAAAACTGAAAAACCCAAAAGTGTTAGAGGCTCTTAGAAAGGCTCAAAACTACCACTTTTGATTAAGTAGGTGAAAAAAATATTTTGTTTTTTGTGTGTTCTAGATAGGCAAAAAATACATTGATTTGAAGCTCTTACAAAATGAAACTCACGCGATTTACTTTTCACACTTTTCACAACTATTCTCACTTTTCAATGAACTTTTCACTTTTCATTTCACCAAAATTACTTTTCTGAAAAGTGCACATCTCTAGTATTGGTACTTGGTACATATTTGGTACTCTCACTACAGAACTTGGTATGCGGTGTTGGTGAACTGGGAAAAATCCAATTGTTCCCTATATACGGTATTGGTAATTGGTATACTGGGAAAACATACCAGTTCCCATCCGCCCATAGGTAACTGCTGCTATTGGGAATACCACCCCAATACCGGGACAAATCCCCGGGATTTTGGTATCTGGTAATAACAGTATAACAACACTGACTGACATGAACAAAACTAGGGGCGCTTTTTTGGGGGGGGGGAGGGCAGGAGGCGTAAAATTTGCCATAAGAAAAAAAATTTAAATTTTGCCCAATAAAATTACTAGGTAGTTTTTAAAGTGAAACTAGCAAACCCGTTAATCGCGCATACTGCGCGATTCTTCAAAACGTGAATGTATATTTTAAAAATTTACTAACTAATACTTAAAATGATCACAATTTTTTTCAAAATTAGTGCAAATTCTTTAAAACTACTGAAAAAAATAAGTACATGGGTAGGTATTTAAAAATGTATTTGAATTTTGAGTTTTCGCTTGACTTTTCATGCAACTTTTGGATTTTTTGGAAGTATAAGAATAATATTTTTATGTATGAAGCTGTTTGTGCAGATAACACATGCGTTTTTCGCAATAAGGCAAATAAGTTGATTACTAAACACCTTTTCAGTGATTGATCTAATAGTGTCTTTCCTATAATTTGGGCTGTATAAATGGCAGGTCACCCATATTTTGTTTGCAGCTTGACGCTTGGGTCCAATTCTGCACCTTCCCAAACTTTGCAATCAACTTTTGAACGTTGTATTATTAAAGTACAATATGTTCTCATAAAGCTTATAATCTCATGTGTACATTGAGTGCCTGCATATTCATACCATTGAAGTGTATACATATAAAAATTTTTAACGCTTCCTCAACTTTGAAATCAGCTTTGGAACCTCTTGTAATCAAAGAATTATCTTCTCTCAAAATATAGCATAGGTATGTACTTGAAAAAATGAGCTTAACTTTTTCAAAAAGAATTGTGAAAAGGTATTTTTTTTGACAATTATCGTCAAAAAGCTTTTTTTTCAATAGTCAAAATTTTGCTTTTTGGCAAAAATTGATAAAAAATCTTGCTTTTAATAAAATTTGTAAAAAATCTTCAGCTTACTTTTTTTCCCCAAAAAATTGTTCAAAAATCTACCTGTTTTGCCAGAAATTGTCGATTGATAATCACTAAAAAGTTTTACTTTTTTCTCAATACATAATTATTGAAAAGTCATGAAATGGTGTTTCTTTGTTTGTATCCAATTCTCAAAAAACTCTCTTGGCTAACATTGTGATTCTTGCTTTTCACCAAAAATTGTGAAAGGTAATGTGCCTTTTTCAAAAATTAAAAGAAAAAGTTTGTTTTATCGCAAAAAATTCCAATAGGTAGGTAGTAGGTACTTAATTTCAACTTTTTTCACCAAAAATTACCCTGAAGCATCGCTTTTTCTCAAAATACGTATTCTAAAAACACTCAATCACTCTCATCAAAAATCGAAATAATGTCCCATTTTCCAATAAAAATTGCGAAAAAGTATTACCTTTCTTTCCAACAATTGCCAAAAAGTTCTGGTTTCATTTCTTAACTTCTACAAAAATGTTCACTTTTTGGCAACATTGCAAACTCTTACCAGAAATACCAAAAAAAGACTCGTTTTTTACCCTATAGTTTTAATAAAAGTGACAAAAATAAGACAGTACAAAAAAAGTACATAATTTTTTTTGTTGATACTTAACTACCAAAATTTTGACAATCTTTCTTGTCTTTCACCAAATCAACAATTTCGTTTTTTTTTAATTTACAAAAATTGATTGTTTTTAGTAAAAAAAAATCATTTTTTTTCAGAAATCACCAAAAATCTCAGTAATTCTTTTGCTGTTTGCTAAGATTGTTAAAGCCTCAACTAAAATGATTCAATCTGCTGCACATCTAAGTACATAAATTGGTAAAAACTTTCAACCTTGTATAATGACTCAATCTGCGCACTCCCTGCCCCTACACAAATGACTCGTTCATGTGCGCAAATTGTGAAGATCTTTAACCTCAATCTATTTTATTTATTGAATAATCACTTACCAAGTATCCATGATTCATGGGTACTTTGTAAGTTTTAATTTTCAATGCCTCCATGACGCTTTTTTTGTGGATGATTACTTATGAAGTCTCCATGATTCATGGGAATTTTATAAGTCACCATTTGACCTATCACGAAATTTTGAGCTTTCGCTTAGCTTTTACAGTCAACTTTCAAAATTGTTTTTCTGTCAAAAATTGTTTTTGATCTTTCAAGGTACAATATAGGTACCTAAGTAATTTTATGTACACATTGAGGATGCATAAGATCAATTATTGAACTTTTTTCAGCTCACAATGCAACCATTTGTACTTTCAACATAAACCTGCACACCTACACTTTAAAGCTTTCTATTGATACATCGTTCATGAAAATCAGTTCAGCAGTTTATATATTTAATAAGCTTATAGGTATCCAGCTTTTTCAAGGTCTGTGTTAAACTTTTGCAAATTTTCTCTAAAGCCTGCCATGATTTATCTTCTTGTAAAGCTCTTTCAAAGTACATACATGTTACTTCTGTGTATTCATCAAATACACAGAGTATAGGTCAAATATTGCATGTCACAAAATTTTGAGCTTTACCTTAACTTTTACCATCAACATTTGAAAATTTCTAAAAAAAGTTAAGCAAAACCTCAAAACTTAGTGACATGTGGTATTTCACCTAAAATAACAACCTCTTGACAGCAAGGCTTCAAAGTGTAGATGTGCAAGTTCATGTTGAAAGTATGAAGAATTGTGTAGTAAGCTTTAAAAAGTTCAATTATTGATTAGGCCATATTTTTAATTGGTAGACAAAAATACTTATGTTGTACCCTGAAAGATCCAAGTTAAAATCAATTTTTTGTTGTTATTTCACTTCACATTTTAAAATTTAGTAAATGGTGTTTTGAGCTTTTTTAGCTCATGGTGAAAATTGTTGAACTTTCAACATAAACCTGCATATCTACTATTCAAAACCTTTCTATCAAGTGGCTGTTTATCAAAATCAGTTCAGCCGTTGCAGAGATCTTGCTGTGACAAAAAACTGTTATAATGAACTTTCAAACATTCCCTGAACTTTTGCTGACAATTTTCCAAAGTTTTTTACTGTCTAGAATGGTTTTTTCGTGATGATCTATCAAAGTACAACCTGTATATTTTTTTTACACGTCAAATAAGATCAAATACTATATGGCCAAAACTTTCAAGCTTTCACATAGCTTTGACCACAGACTTTTGTAAGCTTTTTGTGATGCTCTTTTAAGGTATATAATATATTACATACTTTTTTGTATATGTTGAAACCATTGAGTATAGGGTTAACATCGATTATTGAGCTTATAGCACAACTTTTTTTGTAAAATTTTTTCTTTGACATTGGACTTCTTTTGATGCTCTTTCAAGGTATAATATACGTACTTCTTTGTATAGATCAAATGGGCTGATTCTCAAAACCATAACAAAATGAGATTTTTTGAGCTTTACAGCACAACTTTTTTGTAATCTTTTTTTTTGACATTGGACTTCATTTGATGCTCTTTTAAGGTATAATATACGTATGTACTTCTCTGTATATGTCGAATGCACTACGTATAGGCTAAAATCAATTATTGAGCTTTTTTGAGCTTTAAGGCACAACTTTTTTGTGAACTTTTTTCTTCAATATGTGACTTCTTTCGATGCTCTTTCAAGGTGTAATGTACGTACTACTGTGTATTATATAGAATGCGCTACGTACGTATAGGATAAAATCAATTGTTGAGCTTTTTTGAGCTTTACGGCGAAACTTTTCGAACTTTTGATTAAAACCTGCACATCTACGGGTCAAAAGTTTTTTTTGAGACATCTTCGAGCAAAATTGGTTCAGCCGTTGCTGAGATCTTACAGTCAAAAGAATCCAGTCATAATTGAGCTTTTTTGAGCTTTTTTTGTAAACATTTTTCTTCAACATTAGACTTCGTTTGATGCTCTTTCAAGGTATAATATACGTACTTCTCTATATATGTCGAATACACTACGTATAGGCTAAAATCAATTATTGAGCTTTTTTGAGCTGTAAGGCACAGCTTTTTGTGAACTTTTTTCTTCTACATTTGACTTCTTTCGATGCTCTTTCAAGGTATAATATGCATACTACTGTGTATACATCGAATGCGCTACGTATAGGCTAAAATCAATTATTGAGCTTTTTTGAGCTTTAAGGCGCAACTTTTTTGTAAACTTTTTTCTCTGACATTAGACTTCTTTCGATGGTCTTTCAAGGTATAATATATGTACTTCTCTGTATACATTAAATGCGCTACGTATAGGCTAAAATCATTTATTGAGCTTTTTTGAGCTAGGCTAAAATCAATTATTGAGCTTTTTTGAGCTTTAAGGCGCAACTTTTTTGTAAACTTTTTTCTCTGACATTAGACTTCTTTCGATGGTCTTTCAAGGTATAATATATGTACTTCTCTGTATACATTAAATGCGCTACGTATAGGCTAAAATCATTTATTGAGCTTTTTTGAGCTTTAAGGCGCAACTTTTTTGTAAACTTTTTTCTTCAACATTTAACTTCTTTTGATGCTCTTTCAAGTTATAATATACGTACTACTGCATATACGTCAAATGCGCTATGTAAAGGCTAAAATCAATTATTGAGCTTTTTTGAGCTTTTTGGGGCAACTTTTTGAACTTTTGATGAAAACCTGCACATCTACGGGTCAAAAGCTTTTTTTTGAGACTTCGTCGATCAAAATCGGTTCAGCCGTTGCTGAGATCTCAGAGTCAAAAGAATTCGGTCATAATTTTAATATATAGATAAAAGATGTTTTTGGCAATTAATTAGTAAGTTTGCTCATGATGTGTGATGAACTGATAGGAATCTCAGCTTGTGTAGATAAGTTGAAATTGAACAACATTTTGTTCTTGCAATTAAAAATACTTTATTTAAAAACATCTATCTTAATAAATGAGTATCGAATTAGTAATTAGATACCAGCTCATGATTTCAATGACCTGCAACGAATCAACAATTCATTTTTACTGAGGGTTCTACATACCTACACTTTGTTATTCAGTTATGCGCGTTCATATTATCTATCTACAATCGGCGGGAAGCTGAATTCGCAACAAACAGTGCGGTGCGTCGTCGGAAATGAACAAGATAAAATACCTACATCTGTGTTAGTATAATGTAAAATTACAATAATTTTAACTGGTGTTTATTTCATCTCCTCACAACATTGTTACTTTGGAGCGCCACACTTTTTTTTTTAAACCAGTATTTAATTTTGCTATCATAACATACTAGCAGATAGCCAACTAAACTGATAGGTAGGTACCATGTTGTCGAGATCAGACGTCTTTCCGTTACCAAGTTTTTTAACAGTATTGTTGCATGTTTTGCGAGTCCACACATCGCGCGTTCGATTATAATTTTTGTTGTCGTTTTTAAAATTTAGTTACCATGATAGAATTGGTGTTTTTCTTCCACCATATTTCGGATATCGTGCTTGATCTGGTAAACTCTGAGCTATACCTGCGCAAAGCCTGCATTTCCGAAAATACGACCGGAGTGCCCGGAAGGGCTTTCATTTTTTGCTATGGCAAGCAAGAAGGATTTGTATCATTTGTCTGGCCAGTCACAGGTTCTATTTATCGTTGGGCTATGCTATTTTTGTGCGTATTTTATGTATCATTAGCCACATCTTGGAGCGACACATCCGGTCGGCGTCGAAGACCGCTCGTCTTCATAGCGATTTTCGGACAAATCATGCAGTCCATTTGTGGCTTAATGAATTATTTTTTAAATTCGGGTTTCATAGTGACATTCATTTGTAATTCGATTTTCGAGTTCATCGGAGGAATAAATATGATGTTCGTAGTGGCACAGATTTACATCTGCGAAACTGTCGCTGTAGAAAATCGTACCATGAGGTTGGGGCTGTTATGGGTGGTCAAACTTGTATGCAAGCTAATTTGCATATACGGATACGGAAATATCATACACAATGTTGGATCTCTCTACTCGTATATCTTATGTCTTGTACTGTCAATTATTGCGGGGGTTCTAGCTGCCTTTCGAGTCTACGATAAATTTGTCGTTTCGGAGGAGAAACAGAGTTTTTCGCAATTGTTCGATGTAACCCGAATTGTCCACAGTTTCAAATTGGTGTTTAAGCAAAGCCTAGGAAAAAAACGACAGCTTGTTTTATTGCTATTGATAGCGTACGTTTTGATGTATTGTGTTTACGAAGGTATGTTTTATTTTTTGTATTTTTGAAAGCCCTTTTTCTATAGTTATTCCCAACTGAACTTAATTTATTTAGGTACTTGAAACTTTTCAGAAGTGTTCGCATTTATTCGCTATTAGGTACTTACTGTATAACGAAGCTAATTTACATTATTTTTGCAGGCGAAAATGGAACTACTTCTCTCATTAATTCCCTACTTGAATCGCTCACGGGTACCACTCTACACAGGTCTTCTTTTGAATTCGTTAAAGATTTTGCAATTATTTTCAGTAGGTACGAATTTTTGCCAGTATAATTAGGTATTATAATTAGGTGGATTGCAAAAAAAGAAATCAAAGGATTTCGACAAAATTCAACGAAAAACTTACTTCAAGTTGAAAATAACTCAGAAAAAATTTCAGTTCCGGTGATGCCTCTGGAGGAGAGATACTTATTACTTCTTATGAGTCTTCAAAGAGTGCACATTTAAAAAAAAACCTCAGGTTGGGCATTTCCTTCAAAATCCGAGAATAATAATTTTAGTCAGAGTTCTACAAAGCAGGTTAAAAATCTGAAAATTGAGGTAGTCTACCAAAACATCGAAGGATAATTTCTTGGAGGAGTATCGCGATAAGGGCATTTATCGACTCGACCACTCTTAAAATGTTGTAATAAATGTCCCAAATACAAAACCGTGGTTAGTTAACTCAAAATGGCCATTTTTTGGGCTCCAGGGGTTCCCAAAGTTGCAAAAAAAAATAATTTTATGAACCACTGAGTATTATTTTCAAAAACTTTACCAGCGTAATATATCTGTTTGAACCTAATAAACGTTATGCGAGGTGATTTTATTATTTTTGACTCTCGGGGGGGGGGGCAGAAATTGAGGGGATTTTGATTTTTTGAAAATTTTGGAACCACCATTTCGAACCTACCCCTTTGAACCTCGCCAAAAAGATTTTTACAGTTTATTAGTATCCGAAAGACCTCCATCATACCAAAATTTGAACTCAATAAAATTTATTCGCTGGTACTCAAACATTCAATTTTCCAACTTTTTGTAATTTCGATATTTTGGGAACCCCTGAAAAAATAAAAACCTGTGATTTGCGTCAAACGTAACATTTTGAGGTATGTATTCAATTACCCAGATAAAAAAGTTTAATTGAGCTCCCTGTTTATTCGTAATTTTGAACCTTTTTTTTGGAGCCCCCACTTTAGGCACCCCTAAAAAAAGACGTTTATGCATATTTTTTCAAACAAATTGAAAAATTTACATTTGAAACACTCAAGCAAGTGCTCGATAATTTTTCATTCAATTTCACCTGTAATTTTCAAAATTGAGCTTTTTTGACCAAATTCTGAAATTTTACATCGTTGAAATCGTGAAAACGTGATTTCAACGTTTTTTCGAAGAGTTTTGAATTCTGATTTCAATGACCTATTTCAACGAAAAATCTCAAATACTATCTTTCAGAACGGGTCCTTTTCCCCAAAACAATAGAGGCTTCAGGCTTCAGGCTACAACGAAAACACCATGATGTTTTTGAAAATGCAGCATCTTTGAGAATCATTTACGTATCTTCCCTCAAAGAACACCTCACCATCTCACAATTTTTCTAAGTAGGTTTCAACACAAAATGAAGATTTTCAACAGATTTTGTCAAAATTTCCTAATATATATATGTACTTTTTTTTCAATCCTCCCTAAAATAGATAAATATTCTCACGTGTAAGGTGAAGTGTCGAAATGTGGCCAGATTGAGTTTTTTTTCAGATAAATGCAACCTTAGTATTACCTATGCCAAGAGTATTTATGTAGAGAAAATTTTATATCTTTTGAAGTTTTGAACACCTTATTTTCGAAGAATGAATCAAATTTATGGGAGACATTTATTTTTGAAAATTGCAATTCTTATGGCAAGAAATCCAAAAGTACCCAATAAAGAGGTGCACTTGAAATGCACCAAATTGATCTACATATGTACTAGAAAGCAGAAAGTTCGTATATGCTCCTAGATGTTAAACCCACCGAATCGATTAGAACCTGTGTCGAATCGTTTTGAGCAGTTCTGGAGCTTTCAGAAAATTTTGGAATGTTCAAATTTTCGCAAATTTTGCATAAGGAATGGAGTCGAAAATAGTGGACTTGGCAAATTTCAGTTTCCTAGGTCAACGTAAAATTTTGATTTTTCTTTCAAATTTGTTGACCTAGATTAATTTTTAAAAATTTACCAAAAATCAAAAAATGCACTTTAGTCTCTGAAATTTTGATCGATGATGTATTTATACATGTTTTTTTTTCGATTTAGTAATGACATAAAATGAACTTGTTCGAAAATTTTTTGAATCGAAACTATTTTAGATGCAGTACTTACTGTCGAACCTAAATCCCCACTTAGCACTTAATTTTTCCAGTTGAACACCAAATGTGGTCATTTTAAAGGCAGGAGATAGGATGGTCACATTTGGGCACTTTACTTAACTAAGTACTTACTCATTAATTTGAGAATTGAGGCTTTACTATTAATTGTGATTATAAATTACTAGGCATCCTGTTTTGCGGTGTTATTCTGAGTAAATTTTTGAAAGTCCCTGATGTTTCGATCGGAATGTTTGCCGGCATCTGTAATCTCATCGCAGTCATTTCATATCTCTTTGTCGGTCAGACATTGCATCGTTATATTGGTAGGTAATATTTTTAGGGTTTCCCCCACCAAGAGGAATCCTATTAAAATCGCTATGAAGAATTGTTCAGTTCACCACGTTATTTAGAAAGGTGCCTTATGTGTTACCTATTACGTTACACATAAGACACCTTTGTACTTGCCAAGTCACTTTCAGTTTATTCGACAAAGCTCTTTGCTAAGCATTTTCAATTTCGTTTTCATCAGCCAACAATTTTTAGAGTTCCCACAATTAAAATTGAAGACAACGAGTATTTTTATTATTGTTTTGAACGTTTGTTTGAGGTCAAATAATTCGAAAACCTGCTGCGATTTGCAAATATTTGTTTCGCCAATATTTTTATATCTCACGATAACATATACCTAACTTTTCTTTATTATTTTTCTTTTCTTTTCCACGGTGTTAAAGAAAACAAAACCAAAAAACTAGGTGTCAGAATTGAATAAATTAATTTTTTTAATTTTTGCTACCAAATTTTTGAATTTTTGAAGAACTTAATCTTATATTAACGATTTTCATTTATTCCTGTGTAGGGTAAAACAGAGAAATGGCCAATATTGCTACAAAAATATCAAGTGTCGAACAAAAATATTCTGATAGCACAAGACGATTTTTTTATCCAAATCTAGGAAACCCTGTGGCCAAGTTGCCAGGTCCCCCGGACCCCGCTTGTTCTATCGTAAATTACTGTTATACCCAATCAATGCCCATGTACCCATCTACTTTTTTGAAATAAGATCAGGGTTTTGATCTATACCTAATTAGATAGATCTGCTCAGGCTTGATCTGACTTCCTTAATATTTCTTTGTTTAATTTTTAGATATGATGTTGAAAGCTTTTCATGGTGTGATATTACTCACCAGTGTTTCTTACTTGAGCAAATTTTTCGACGGTAAAGAATTTGGTGAGTTAATTTTAATTATTTTAATGCGGAGTTAAGCCTATGTTTTCAGTTTTCACCCCCTCAAAGTCATAGAAATTAGTAAATGAGCATCTGGAAAAGCGAGATGTTCAATTATAATGTAATAGGTACATATATCATAGATTAGACAATTTTATATTGAAAAAGTACGCACACAAGTCTGCATGTTCAGAATACCTGTTATTATTTATTTATTTTTTTTAGGAAGGTTGTTTAGTGTGCTCAATATCTTCTTTTGCTTTGTTTTAATCAACACATGGGTGTATGGAATCCTTTTTGCAAAAACTATCAACAGCTATTCGCTAGCTGCATACTTGGGTAGTATTTTCTTAAATATTGCAGTTTTGGTGTTATACTGGTGAGTATCCATTACGCTTTTAGTTAGTCACTTTGCAGCTATTTTTTTTTTTCAGAAGCATAGGGGTAGTGTTTGAGATACTTATTTAAAAAAAGTAAACCTACCCTGTACCTTCATTTAAAATAATGAAGGGTTACACAGAAATATCAAATACCCCCAAAAAAATTTCTGCTAAATGTTTAGGCTGGTCAGTGGTCACAGCGAATGATGAGGATGGTAGCACATGGTTTGTTGTTCAACTAAGGTGATAACATTGCATCATTTATATAATATATGCAACATACTTAAGGGTAGAGGCACCAAATATGGACCACTTTTTTTTGGAGGATTGCCACTTGAAAACTATAGGAGGTAGAAACCTCCACAAAGGCTTAAAATGAAGTCCCATCCTTCCACCAACACTGTACAAAACTTCAGGGGTGAAGGTCAACTTTAAGTATGTTTTTTTTATTGTTGAGTGATGAGTGTCAAAATGACAGTTCGAAATTTTGGACGCCTAATATGGACCACCCATAAAATTTCAAAATAAACATACTTTCACATTTTTCAAAAGGTCATATTTATTTGTAGAAATGAACAAAAAAACTTATTCTAAGCAGTTCAGGTTAATTTTGAATATTTTTTTCAAATTGTTGAATGACGAGTGTCAAAATGACAGTTCAAAATTTTGGACGTCTAATATGGACCACCTGAAGAATAATTTCAAAATAAACATATTTTTACGTTTCAAAACATCATATTTATTAGTAGAAATGAACAAAAAAAAGTATTTCAAGCATTCCCCTTTTCAGCGGCTGTAAAAAATGAGTAAAAAATTCAATATCACAGGTGGTCCATATTAGCGCACCCCATAAAAAAAACTTTGCACCAAAAATTTCTGTACATACCCTCATTTTTAGCAAAAACTGATCACTCCAGCAGAAACTACATCCTTTTTTGATATTATAAACATCAATGCCATTTAGAAAATTACACCACATATATATTTTAATAAAAGTTGAAAAACACACTGAAAAAATTTTTCAGTGTCTCAAAACAGTTTTTTGTAAATTTCTCAGCAAGTTTTGACTTTACAGTTGTAATTTTTGTCTCATTCGTTTTTTTTTTGATGAAAAATACATCAGAATACATTTTTTTCCTGACAGATTGCGCTAATTACCAATGAGAACGGGCGCTGGTCCATATTGCGGACTGGTCCATAATTGGTGCCCTTACCCTTATGTTTCACGTTGCCAAACTATATTTTTAACAAAAACTCTTTCTTTGGGGTACTCGATGTTTCTGTCTACCCTGCAGTTAAGTGGATAGGTATCTGTTGGCTTAGTTAGGTACCTACCTCTGAAATTTGAAAGTTATTATATACCCAGGACCAGGTATGTACATGTTAAAATGATTAATTTTTTTTTGGTGAATTTGTTTCAGCATTTCGTTCTTTTATTGGCGATTGGTGAGTGATCCTGAATTGTGATTGTGAAGATTCTCAACTTGTGAACATTTATTTATATTTTGTACGTACTCTAAAATACCTTTTTTCTTATATTCGCTGAAAAATAATATTTTGCATTTATTTAGATTAAATGTTTGTTTATTCATATGTACTTATTTGTCTGCCTAAGAATTTAGGTACCTATAAGGTCATACTTACCTATTCTATTGTTTTTACAATTTTGTTTTTTACAAATACCTATAAAATTTATTGATCTGGATACCTAAATGTTTTGTTTGATTTATTTCTTCGTTTTTTTGTTCCTATCGCTAGCCAACTTGTTTCGGGAAAAATGGCCCCTCCCAAAAGAAAGCAGGTACATATTTGGGATTCTGCTAGGTATCGCAATCAAAATCCAAGACCACTTTTAGGGTTCTTTAAGGTGGAAAAAATCGAAAATAGGGGTAAAATAAGGGTGTTTTCACCTTTATTCCGCCTTAAATAGGTTGGGAATGACCTAGGAAGCTGAAATTTGAACATGTTGATCACAATTGGGGTGCTGACCAATGGTATGATTTTGGATCATTTTCATCCATTTGGGGCCATATTATGCCCCTCCAAAAAAATGACCTTTCCGTAATTTTCAACTTTGACCCTCCCCACTCCACAGGTCAACTCTAGCTCCCAATGGAATCCCATTCCCCAAGTTTGACTTAAATTAATCAATTAGAACAGGTTCCAAGTCTCATGTCATAAATTGTATTAATAAAATAACGTCACTTTCAGCCTTTCAGGGGTCGTAGCTCCGCCTCCCTTGGGTCTAGGGAGTTGGTCGATAGCTTATTCGATAGGTATTGAAGAGGAGATAAAATGATCACTGAGCTCATTTTGCTCAAAAGTTGATATTTTGGAAGTTTTTGACAAAAAACTGATTTTAGGGGGCTTTGATCCACTGTCGGGGGGTCAGCTTCAGGGGTAGGGGCGGGAACTTTTAGTATGTTGTTCAGCACACCACCCTAGACAATATTCACCAAAAAACCTTTAGTCGCATCGTCGCCATTACGTTTGGGTGAAATTGTGTTTTGAGTGGGCTACAATGTTACACCTGTTAAGTACAATCATCATTCTAACTGGTTTTTATTTTCGTCTATTCTCAACATTGTAACATTCCGTATTTAATTACCAACATACTCTCACTCTCGTTATCTCGTAGCCGAGTTTTTTAACAGTACATGAACTGTATGTTTTTCAAGTGTACGCTTCGTGCGCGGCGCGTCCGATTATCAGTTTTGTTATCATTGTATAATTGTTTAAAATTAATTAGTTACAATGATCGAATTAGCGTTTTTCTTCCACTATATTTCGGATATTGTGCTTAATCAGGTAAACTCTCAGCAATACCTGCGTAAAGCCTGCGTTATTGACAATAAAACGACCGGAGATTCTTTCTTAAAATGCTATACCCAGCAACAAGGATTTGTATCATTTGTCTGGCCAGTCACAGGTTCTATTTATCGTTGGGCTATGCTATTTCTGTGCGTATTTTATGTATCATTAGCCGCATCTTGGAGCGACACATCCGGTCGGCGTCGAAGACCGCTCATCTTCATAGCGATTTTCGGACAAATCATGCTGTCATTCAGTGGCTTCATGAATCATTCTTTCAAAACGAGTATGATAGTTACTTTCATTTCTAATTCGATTTTCGAATTCATTGGAGGAATAAATATGATGTTCGTTGTGGCACAGATTTACATCTGCGAAACGGCCGCTGTAGAAAATCGTACCATGAGATTGGGGCTATTATGGGTAGTCAGAATTGTATGCCAGATAATTGGCTATGGAATCGCAAGTAACATTATAAACAATGTTGGATTTCTCATGGCGTATATGATTTGTCTTGGACTGTCAATTATTGCGGGGGTGATAGCTGCATTTCGAGTGTACGATAAATTTGTCGTTCCGGAGGACTCGGAGGAGAAACAGAGTTTTTCGCAATTGTTCGATGTGACCCGAATTGCCCACAGTTTCAAATTGGTGTTTAAACAAAGCCTAGGGAGAAAACGACTGCTTGTTGTATTGCTATTGATAGCATACGTTTTGGTGTATTGTGTTTACGAAGGTATGTTTTATTTTTTGTGTTTTTGAAAGCCCCTTTTGTACCTATACCTAGTTATTTCCAAGTGAATTTAATTTATTTATGTACCTACTTGAAACTTTTCAGAAGTGTTCGCATTTATTCGCTATTACTTACTGTATAACGAAGCTAATTTACCTTATACCTTATTTTTTGCAGGCGATAATGGAACTGCTTCTTACATTATTAATTCCCTACTGGAATCGCTCGCGGGTACCATTCTACACAGGTCTTCTCTTGAATTCGCTAAAAATGTTGCAATTATTTTCTGTACGAATTTTTTTGCCAGTATAATTAGGTATTAAAATTTAGGTGGATTGCAAAAAAATCAAAGGATTTTGACAAAATTCAACAAAGAACTTGCATTTTAAGTTGAAAACAACTCAGAAAAAATTTCAGCTCCGGTGATGCAAGGAACTAGCCCCCAGGTATGGAAATACGTCATTTTCGGTTATAGATTTCATAGTTTTGATGGTGATGTTTTCTTTTTGTAATATCAGTCGATGAAATGGAATCAAAAAAAATGTGGGAAAGTGTCCATTTTGTGAAAATAAGTATGAAGTAAAAAAATGAGGTAAATTGGCGGTATTAAGGGTAAGGTAGCCTAATATGGACTGGTTCCCAATATGGACTGATGGCCGATCTTGGTGGTTATTAACGTTACCTGGTGGGAACAAACTTAATCTGATGTATTTTTCACAGAAAAACACAATGAGACCAAAATCAACTCTCTAAAGCTAAAACTCGCAATTTTAGAGTGAAAAAACGAAATTGAGAACCTCAAAATTTTTTTCATGTGTTTTGAAAATCCGGCTTCTCGAAAAATTTCCCGGGGACGCCCTATAATGTTTTTTATTATCATTATCAAGTAGTGGTGAAGTTTTCTGAATCAATCAAGACAATCTACAAATTATTCAAGGTACATATATGTACTTATGATTTTTCAAAGTTCAAAGTTATAGGGTAGACTAATATGGACTGGTGTACATTTGTTGTGGGTTTAGTTAATTTCACGTTAAACCAGTCCATATTAGGGACCCAAAATTGACTTTTCAAATTTTGAATACTTTCAGGAAAAAATTAATTTGGCCCACTTAGAATTTACTCTTATTGTCTTAATTAAACATATTTTAACAGTGTTTCAGCAATTGAACATATTTTTACAATATTTCAGCGCTTTTTTTTTTATTTTTTTGAAACAGTCCATATTAGGGTCCCAAAATTCAATTTTTGATTTTTGACAATTTTCAGAAAATGATATTTTTGACACACTTGACATTTCTCAAAAATGTTGAGGCTTTGGAATATGAAACTAGATAGATGTAGGTATATTTTGAGCTATCAACCAAATTTTTAGCTCAATTACAGCGGCCACGACATTCAAAAACAAAAAACTAGTTCATATTAGGCTACTTTACCCTTATTAATTAATTGAGTACCATAAAATTTCTTCCTATAACCAAAAATGGCGTATTTCCGTACCTGTTCCTTAGTGCATGATGCCTTTAGAGGAAAGATACTTATTCGCTGGTAAAATATGGTATTTTACTGTATTTTACCAATTTGGATATGAAGAATTATTTGTAGTTTGACTTCAAAGTTCTGAACTTCTGACCTGCCCCTGAAGTTAATTTTTATATGTTATGTGCTATTAAAGAGTATAGGAAATTTTCCATGGAAAGTTTTTGGAAATTTATAGGAAAAAACATTTAGTACTTCTTGAGCCCCCATTTTTTTTTTTTTTTTTTTTTTTTAATGTCCTGAAATCTTAAAATTTGCGATTGGGTAATACCGCCGTAATTTTCCCTTGTAAGGCTTATTCGCGTATCTTGTTAAAAAAACTAATTATATGAATACTGCAAACTGTTTAATTTTTTGTCAATTTTTTTACTTTTGTTTTTGACTTTTGTATGAAAAGTAATGACATTCGAGATTGAAAAAAACATAAAAAACTCGAGTGATTGGGGGGGGGTCTATTCTGAATTGGGGGGCTTCATTCTGATCAGGGAGGGCCTTACACTTTTGGCACAAATATCAAATAAATTGAATAATTTCAAGGAAAAGTTCCAAGTTGAGAAATTGAAGTTTTTTAAAGCAGCAAAGTGATATAAAAAATGGGGAGTGTGGGGTGGAAGAGGGCTATTTTGATGGGGGCCTCAATTTGATTTGGGGTGTCCAACATTTTTGCCTCAAGTATTAATATATCCACTGATTTTGAGTTGAAAGTTCTGAGAACTACATTTTTTAGCAAAACAATATAATTTAAAAAAAAAATCGGCCCCCCCCTAAATCGTCAACGACGAATCGCTTGTCAAGAATGCCCCATCACCACACCCCTGAAGTACCTACTTAGGTATAGGTATCCAAAATTAGTGGAACTTTAAAAATCGTCTTGGATTCTGATTTCAAATGACCCATTTCAACTAGGGCACTGAAACAGGGGTATGCTTGTCCGCCATTTTCTTGCAAAAGTGAATTTTCTATAAGTCGAAAACTATGACATTTAGAGAAATTTTACAAGAGTCCTTTTTCGTAGAGAATGGAAAAATATGATCAACTGGGCAAAAATCTTGAAATTTCATGCAGTAGAACTTGAAACATCTAAACAAATTGGAAAACAAAAAAAAATTTCAACTTTATTTTTTTTTAAATTTTAAGTTCTACTGCATGAAATTTCAAGATTTTTGCACAGTTGGTCATATTTTTTCATTCTCTACAAAAAAGGACTGTTATAAAATTTCTCTAAATGCCATAGTATTTCGACTACTTAATAGAAAATTCGCTTTCGCAAGAAAATGGCGGACCAGCATACCTACCCCCTGTTATACGAAAAATCTCAAATACTATCTTTCAGAACTGGCCCTTTTCCCCAAAACAGTAGAGGCTTCAGACTACAATGAAAAATCCATGATTTTTTTGAAAATACATCCTCTTTAAGGATCATATACGTATCTTCCCTCAAAGAACACCTCACCATCTCACAATTTTTCTAAGTAGTTTTCAACACAAAATGAAGATTTCCAACAGATTTTGTCAAAATCTCTTAATTGTATAACTTATATATTTTTTTCAATCCTCCCTAATTCGTAGATAGATAAATATTCCCACGTGTAAGGTAAAGTGTCCAAATGTGGCCACCTTGAGCTTTTTTTTTCAGATAAATGCAACCTTAGTATGCCATGTATTTACAAAAGAGAATTTTATAGCCTATCTTTTGAACACCTTATTTTCAAAGAATGAATCAAATTTGTGGGAGAAATATTTTTTTGAAAATTGCAATTTTTATGGCAAGAAATCCAAAAGTACCCAAAGAGGTGCACTTGATCTATGTACTAGAAAGCTATAAGTTGGTATAAGCTCCATTTTCAACTTGCCAAATCGATTAGAAACGGTGTCGAATCGTTTTGAGCAGTTCTGGAGCTTTCAGAAAGTTTTGGAAAGTTCAAATTTCTGCAAATTTTATAAAAGAAAGTTGCAAAGCTAAAATGTACTTTGTACCCTCATTTCAACATGTTGCATCAATAGGTGTTGATGTTGAAGTTCATTTCGACAGATTTGATAACATTTTTTTGGGAACCCAAAGTTCCAAAAAATTGTTGGGAGGCACCAAAGCGCCCTAAAAACAATTCCATGTAAATGGGCATGTCGAAATTATGGTATCAAGTATATTTGTGTGTGCCTGTGTGTAACTGTGAAACTTTGCAGAAATTTCAACATTCAAAAATTTGTTGGAAACTTTTGATCTGCTAATAAACATTCCCATTCCATTTAGGAAGTCGAAAATAGGGTACTTACCGATACATTTCAGCTTTCTAGGTCAACTTGGTAAAAATTTGATTTCTCTTTCAAATTTTTTGACCCAGATTTAATTTTTAAAAATTTACCAAATATCACAATTATGTACTGCGTCCCTGAAATTTTGGTCGATGATGTAATTATATCTACATGGTTTTTTTTTCGATTCAGTTATGATATAAAATGAACTTGTTTGAAAGTTTTTGAGTCTGATCTATTTTCGATGACTGCAGTAGGTACCTACTGTCGAACCAAAATTCCCACTCGGCACTCAATTTTTCCAGTTGAAGATCAGATTGGGTGATTTTAGGAGTAGTAGGTGGCTGGTCACATTTGGGCACTTCACTTTACTAATTGTAAGTACTCATTCATTTGAGAATTGAGGCTTTAAAATTAATTGTGATTATAAACTACTAGGTACCCTGTTTTGCTGTGTTATCCTGAGTAAATGTTTGAAAGTCCGTGATGTTTCGATCGGAATGTTTGCCGGCATCTGTAATCTCATCGGAGTCATTTTATATTTCTTTGTCGGGCAGACATTGCACCTTTATATTGGTAGGTAATATTTTTAGGATTTCCCCCACCAAGGGGAATCCTATTGAAATCGCTATGAAGAATTCTTCAGTGCGCCATGTTATTTAGAAAGGTGTCTTATGTGTTGGGTATTACGCTACACATAAGACACCTTTATACTTGCCAAGTCACTTTCAGTTTCTTCAATAAAGCTCTTTGCTAAGCATTTTCAATTTCGTTTTCCATCAGCCAACAATTTTAGTGATCTCTCAATTAAAATCGAAGACAACGAGTATTTTTATTATTGTTTTGAACGTTTGTTTTAAGTCAAATAATTCGAAACCCTGGTTTCGTCAATACTTTTATAACTAAATGTTTAATGAAAAATTTGCCAAATTGTGGACCCTAAAAATTTGGAAAACAAATTCAAATATTCACGATAACATAACTTTTCTTTCTTATTTCTCTTTTTTTTGTCAGAATGTTAGAGAAAAGAAAACCAAAAAGCTGGAATGTCAGAATTAAATTAATTAATTTTAAAAATTTTTGCTTTCAAATTTTTGAATTTTTGAAGAATTCTTATTAACGATTTTGGATTTATTCCTGTGTAGAAAATATCAAATCGAACAAAAATATTCTGAAAACACAAGGCGATTTTTTTTAATCCAAATCTGGGGAACCATCTTGCTAAGATTGCCAGGTCCACCGAACCTCACTTGTTCTATCATAAATTAAGTACTGTTATACCCAATACTCATGTACCCATCTACTTTTTCGTAATAAGATCAGGGTTTTGATCTACCTAATTAGATAGGTCTGTTCAGACTTGATCTGACTTAATCATACTATCCTTAAAATTTCTTTGTTTAATTTTTAGATACGATGTTGAATGCTTTTCATGGTGTGATATTATTCACCAGTGTTTCTTACATGAGCAAATTTTTCGACGGTAAAGAATTTGGTGAGTTGATTTTAATTATTTTAATGCGAAGTTTAGCCTATGTTTTCACCCTCTCAATAAATTAAACGCTGACTATAATCTGACTACTAGTCGTAGAAATTAGTAAAAATGAGCATCTGGAATTAAGCGAGATGTTCAATAATTATAATGTAATTATATCAAGGATTAGACAATTTAGATTGAAAAAGTACGCACATAAGTCTGCATGTTCAGAATACCTATTATTAATTTTTGTTGTTTTTTGTTTTTTTAGGAAGGTTGTTTGGTGTGCTGAATATCTTCTTTTGCTTTGTTCTAATCAACGCATGGGCGTATGGAATCCTTTTTGCAAAAAATATCGACAGCTATTCGCCAGCTGCATATTACTTATGTAGGGTTTTCTTGAATATTGCAGTTTTGGTGTTATACTGGTGAGTATGTACCCATTACGCTTTTACATAGTTGGCCAGTTTTCAGGTATTTTTTTTTTTTTTTTTTTTTTTTTTAGAATCATGGGGTAGTGTCTGAGATTTTGTAAAAAAAGAAAAAAGAATAAGTACCTGGGTAGTTCTCAAAAAAATTGGTCAATTTTGATATGCATAATTTTGAAAAACAAAAATCATTTTTTTTGGGAAATTTCATCTGGGTAAATAATTTGCATTTGTTTCAGCATTTCGTTCTTTTATTGGCAATTGGTGAGTGATCCTGAATTGTGACTGTGAAGATTCTCAACTTGTGAAAATTTATTTATATTTTGTACGTACATTAAAATACTTTCTTTTATTCGCTCAAAAATAATATTTTGCATTTACCTATATTTAGTTTAAATGTGTGTTTATATGTACTTATTTGTCTGCCTAGGAATTTAGGTACAGTCAAACCTGGATAAGTGGAATCGCAAGGGAAACGGATTTTTTCCCACTTACATAGGTTTTCCACTAAAGTAGGTTTCACTTATAGAGGTTGAACAAATTGGAATTCCAGTTATGGAGGGTTTCGTTTCCCTACCACTTCCCCATCTAAATCTATGTTAAAGTCTTATATAAGTGGAATTGTATTCTGAGTAGCAGGACCTCTGGAACTGAAATGTTGCTTTCGTTTTACCTCTATAAGTGAAATTCCCCTCCTTCTTACCTCGTTAACTGGAACGAATTCCACTTCTGGAGGTGCTGTTATGATAAATGTTTCAGTTATAGAGGTAAGAAGGAAAAGAATTTCACTTATAGAGGTAAAACGAAAGCAACATTTCAGTTCCAGAAGTTCTGCTACTCAAAACAAAATTCCACTTACATAGGTTCTGTTTCCATTTAAAGAGGTGACTTTAACATGGGTTTACATAGGGAAGTGCTAGGGAAACGAGTTTTATTCCACTTATAGAGGTTTTCCACTTACATGGGTTCCACTTATCCAAGTTTGACTGTACCTATAAGGTCATACTTACCTATTTTATTTTTTTACAATTTTGTTTTTTTTTTACGAATAGCTATAAAATTAATTAATCTGGATAACTAAATGTTTTGTTTGATTTATTTCTTCGTTTTTTCGCTCCTGTCGCGACCCAACTTGTTTTGGGAAAAATGGTTCCCTCCCAAAAGAAAGTAGGTACATATTTCGTATTTTGCTAGGAGTGCTAGATATTGCAATAAAGATCCAAGACCGCTTTTAGGATTCTTTTTAGGGTGGAAAAAATCGAAAATAGGGGTAAAATAAGGGGTTTTTCACCTTAATTCCTCCTTAAATGGGGTGGGAATGACCTAGGAAGCTGAAATTTGGATATTCTGATCATAATTGGGGTACTGGTCAATGGTATGATTTTGGATCATTTTCATGCATTTGGGGCATATTATGCCCCTCCAAAAAAATGACCTTTCTATAATTTTCAACTCTGACCCTTCCCACCCCAGAGGTCAACTCCAGCTCCCAAGAGAATCCCATTCCCCAAGTTTGACTTTATCTGATCAATTAGAACAAATCCTTCACGTCACTTTCACTTTCAGGAGTCGTAGCCCAGCCTCCCTTGGGGCTAGGGAGTTGGTCAATAGCTCATTTGATAGGTATTGGAGAGGAGATGAAATGATCACTGAACTCATTTTGCTCAAAAATTGATATTTTAGAAGTTTTTGACAAAAAAACGGATTTTAGGGAGCTTATTTATCCATGGTTGGGGGAGGGGGTATCTTCAGGGGTAGGGGCTGGGACTTCTAGCATGTTGTTCAGCACACCACCCTAGGCAATATTCACCAAAAAACCTTCGGTCGCAAATTTGCAATTATGTGTGGGTGAAATTGTAAGTATTTCGACTCGTCTACAATGTTACACCTGCAAAAGTACAATCATCATTCTAACTGGTTTTTATTTCGTCTATTCTCAACATTGTTACATCGGAGCACCTCGTGTTGTTTTTTTAAACCGGTATTTAATTTTACCAACATACCTACCTACTAGTATTAGTAGCTAACTAAACTTACCTACCATGTATTCGACATTAGACGACTTCTCTCGTTGGCGAGTTTTTTTAACAGTATTGTACTGTATGTTTTTCAAGTTCAAGTTCACGCTTCGCGCGCGGCGCGTTCGATTATAATTTTTGTTATCAGTTTTAAAATTTAGTTACAATGATCGAATTCGCGTTTTTTTTCTACTACATTTCGGATATCGTGCTTAATCAGGTCCACACTCAGCTATACCTGCACAAAGCTTGCCTTGCCAATTCAACGAACGAACAGTCTTACAATGATTGCTATAACTACAAAGGAGGATTAATATTAGTCTCGCCAGTCACAAGTTCTTATTATCGTTGGGCTATGCTACTTCTGGGTGTATTTTATGTATCATTAGCCACATCTTGGAGCGACATATCAGGTCGACGTCGAAAACCACTCGTGATCATAGCGGTCTTAAGTCAAATCATGGAATCACTCACTGGCTTCGCGCATTATTTTTTCATTTCGAGTATGATAGTGACATTCATTTCTAATACGATTTTAGAGTTCATCGGAGGAATGAATATGATGTTCGTAGTGGCACAGATTTACATCTGCGAGACGTCCGCTGTAGAAAATCGTACCATGAGGTTGGGGCTCTTATGGGTAGTCAGAGTTGTATGTCAGCTAATTGGGAACGGAATCACATATTACTTTGTATACTACAAAGTTAGATTTTTCTTCTCGTATGCCTTATGTTTTGTATTGTCATTTATTTCGATGTTACTAACTGCCCTTCTAGACGATAAATTTGTCGTTCCGGAGGAGAAACTGAGTTTTTCGAAATTGTTCGATGCAACACGAATTGCTCACAATTTCAAATTGGTATTTAAGAAAAGCCTAGGGAAAAAACGACTGCTCGTTTTATTGCTATTGATTGCATACGTTTTGATGTATTTTGTTTATGAAGGTACGACCTATGTTTTATTGTAATTATTTCAAACTGAACTTAATTAATTTAGGTATAGTTGAAACTTTTCAGAAGTGTTCACATTTATTCGCTATTGTACTATAGGTACATACAACGAAGCTAATTTATCTACCTTATTTTTTGCAGGCGAAAATGTATTTTCTACTTATTACATTATTAATTCTCTACTTGGATCGCTCTACGCTACTGACCAGCACTGGACTGCTCTTCAAGTCGTTAAAAACATTGCACTTATTTTCAGTACGAATTCTTGCCAGTATAATTATTGAAAATTTAGGTAGATTGCAAAAAAAAAAAAATCAAAGGATTTTTACAGAATTCAGCAAAGACCTCATTTTGAGTTAAAAATAACTCTAGAAAAATTTCCAGCTCCGGAGATGCCTCTGGAGGACAGATATGAGTCTTCAAAGAGGAGACATTTTCGAAAAAAATGCCTGGGGCATTTTCATCAAAATCCAAGATCAATTTTACAAGAGTTTTCGTAGTGATTGAAAATTTTAAAATTGCTTATTCATTAACCTAAGAAAATTATCTGAAAAAAAGGTCATAGGGAAACGCTAGAGGACACGCTGATTTTCGATATACTGGCCTATTTTTATATCCTAAACACGAATCCTTGGTGTCCCCATCTGTCCCTAGTTAGCTTTCCCCCAATTGTGGATTTTAGCCCCACCAAATGAGGCTTTTCGCCTCTACTTCCCGAAATTGTGGTCCTAGCCCAAAAATTCGGGTCTATAAAAGTTGTTCTAAATCAAATTTCCCATCAGATGAGCTATGAACCAACTTCGTCCCTCTAAGGGGGGGAGGGTGGACCTTCAGTCAATTTCAAGAAAATTTGCGTTGAATAGGAAAATGCAGGGGTGAAATCTGAATTTTGGTATATTGGCCTATTTTTGTACCCTGAACACGAATCCGTGGAGTCCCCACCTGTCCTAAATGATTTTCCCCCCAAAATCATGGCTCTGATTCAAAAACCTCCTATATTTGTTTGAGTCCAGCTCCACCCCTCTTAGGGGGACGAAGTTGGTTCATAACTCATCTGATAGGAAATTTGATTTAGAACAACTTTTATGGACCCCATTTTTGGGATAGGACCACAATTTTGGGGGGTAGGGGTGAAAAATCTCATTTGGGGGAGCTAAAATCCACATTGGGGGGAATCACTTGGGACAGGTGGGGACTCCACGGATTCATGTTCAGGGTACAAAAATACCCCCCGCATTTTCCTATTCAACGCAAATTTTCTTGAAATTGACTGAAGGTCCACCCCCCCCCCCCCGGAGGGACGAAGTTGTTTCATAGATCATCTGATGGGAAATTTGATTTAGAACAACTTTTATAGCCCCCCCCCCATTTTTGGGCTAGGACCACAATTTCGGGAAGTAGAGGCGAAAAACCTCATTTGGGGGGAAAGCTCACTAGGGACAGGTGAGGACACCAAGGATTCGTGTTTAGGGTATAAAAATAGGCCAGTATATCGAAATTCAGCTTGCCCTCTAGCGTTTCCCTATTCAATGCTAATTTTCTTAGGCTATCATGTAAATGCCTACTTTCGAGTGTATGGGTTTTCAAAGAGGAGAAATTTTCGAAAAAAATACCTGGCTCATTTTCATCATAATCTGAGATTAATTTTACAAGAGTTTTCCTAGTGGGTAAAAATTTGCAAATTGCTCATAGTATGTTGGGTAGGTAGATGCCTTTTTTTGAGTAAATTCGCGTTTTGAAAAATTCAGCGCGTTAAAATGTTGATTATTGTCGGCAACATTACCATTTTTTTCAGCAAAATTTCGTGATACGGACCTCCCCTTCCCATTTGTAACTAAAATACCCCCTTTTTTCATCCAACATGGGAATTATCAGTCGATTAAGTTGTGAATCTTCAGTCAAAGCAGTTGGGAATTTTATGGTTTTTGCCTCCCCCCCCCCAGCAAAACCACTTCGATACGTTTCTGTCCCCACTCTCCCCAGTTTTAAAAATAATATCTTTCACATGTGAAAGAAAATTTCAAAACACGAATTTAAGTAGGTGGTTCCCGAACATATTGGAACCTTGAAAGTGGTCTTGGATTTTAATGGCAATGGCCTAGTTCGACTCAGAATTTCTGAGTCGAATCAGAATTGTACCATCTTTTAGAACTGGGCACTTTTCCCCAAAACAGAGAGGTAGAGGCTACAGCGAAAAACGCACGATTTTTTTTTGTTGAAAATGCACCCTCTTTGAGAACCATTATCTTCCCTCCAAGAACACCTCACCATCTAAAATTTTATAAACGTAACTTTCAATAGGTAGAAAATTAAGCTCCCAACATTTTTTTTTTTGCGATCCTCCCGAATATAGATAAGTAAAATATATTCTCACGTGTAAGGTAAAGTGCCCAAATGTGACCACTTGAGGTTTTTTTCAGATAAAATGCAACCTTGGAGAGTCAAAATCACACATACTGGCTTCAAAATCGTAACAATCAAAAACCCAGGTACCCAAAAAGGTGCGTTTGGAAAATGGAAAACAAAATTACACCAAATTTTTGCACAAATTTCAGTTTTCTAGGTCAATTTGGTAAAATTTTGATTTTAATTTTATATTTTTTGACCCGGATTTGATTTTTAAAAATTTACCAAAAATTTAAAAATGTACTTTAGCCCCTGGAATTTTGGTCGATGATGCATTTTTGTATGCTTTCTGGAATTAGCTACGATATAAAAGTACATTATTTTGTTTGAAAATTTGTTGAGTCTGAACTATTTTTGATGAAGGCAGTACTGTCAAACCAAAACCCCCCTTGGCACTGAGTTTTTTTCGTTGAACACCAAAGGTTGTCATTTTAGGGGTAAAAGGGTACATTCGAGCACTTCACCTTACTACTCATTTTTATTTGAGAATCGAGGCTTTAAAATTAATTGAGATTATAAATTGATAGGCACCCTGCTTTGCTGTGTCATCCTGAGTAAATGTTTGAAAATACGTGATGTTTCGATCGGAATTTTTGCCAGCATCTGTAATATCATCGGAGTCATTTTTTATTTCTTGGTTGGCCAGACATGGCAACTTTATGTTGGTAGGTAATATTTTTCTATAGTAAATTAGGTACTGTTACTTATGTATACCTACCTATCTACTTTTTCCTAATAAAATCAGAGTTTTGATCTGATTACCTAGATCTGTTCAGACTTGATCAGACTTAATCATCGCGTTTCATGGGCTCCGAAGAGTAAGCCTTAACAATGAAATGTAGGGAAAAACTTGAAAATTAAAATAGGTATTTTGACAAGTACCTATACCTACTTTGTTTGATAACATACTTAATATTTCTTTTTTTAATTTTCAGCGACGATGTTGAATGTTTGTCATGGAGTGATATTATTCACCAGTGTTTCTTTCTTGAGCAAATTTTACGACGGTAAAGAATTCGGTGAGTTGATTTATTAAAATATTTTAATGCCACCTTTAGCCTCGCTATCATCCTCTCGATAAATTAGAGACTGTACCTACTGTACTGCCAATGAGTTGTAGAAATTAGAAAATGAGCATCTGGAAAAAAAGAGGGGTTTAATAATAAGGTTAATTATAATAGTGTAAGTGTCAAGTGTTTGATTGTCCGTAGAGATTATATAGACAATTTATTTTGAAAAATTACGTTTACAAGACTGCAGTTTAGTATTGGTACTTACTTATGTACCTATGTACGTACTCGTACACATAAATATTAATTTTTTTTCGTTTTTTTTATTTTTTATTTTTTTTAGGAAGGTTGTTTGGTGTGCTCAATATCTTCTTTTGCTTGGCTTTAATCAGCAAATGGGCGTATGCAACCGTTTTTGTAAAAACTATCGACAGCTTTCCAACAGCTGTATACTTGAGTAGTTTATTCTTAAATATTGCAGTTTTAGTGTTATACTGGTGAGTATCCATTACACTTTTAGTTAGGTAGTTGGTTTACAGGTAATTTTTTTTTTAGAATCGTAGGGGTAGTGTGTGAGTTATTAAAAAAAGTATGTATAGTTGTATACCTACCCTTCCTAAATTTAGGTAGGAGGTACCTCTTGAAATGTGAATGTTATTATAGATACCTATATTTTCATTTAAAAATGATGAATTTTTCTTCTGGTGAATTTGTTTCAGCATTTCGTTCATGTTTTGGTGGTTGATGAGTGATTCTGAAGTTTTTGAAGAATCTTAATTATATGACCATTTATTTATACATATTTTGTACACAAAAACATTTTTGTACTCGCAGAAAAATACGAATAATATTTTGCATTTATTTAGACTAAGTGTGTGTTTCTGTGTTTCACTGTTTATACATGTGTGTACTTATCTAGTATCTACCTAAGATTATAAGTACATATAAGTAGGTAACTTATGATCTAATTGATCAAAAATGTTCATGGATTTCGCCATACCCACCTATTTTATTGTTTTTGTCAATTTTGTTTTCTACAAATAACTACACATAAAATCAACTGATCGAGATAAACATTTTGTTTAATTTATTTCTTCGATCTTGTGTTCAACTTCCCTCCGCCGGGTTTCAGATTAAAGTACACCAATTTGATTAATCGTGAGAAAAAAGTGGACGGATTTTGATCAAATCCAGCAGAGGCTTTCATTTTGAGTTGAAAGTTACTCAGGTTTTTTTTTAGCTCTGGAGGTGCACCAAGAAGGCAGAAATGAACCCTCAAAGAGAGGGAATTTCTGAGAAAAAAATGCACGTTTTTTTCGCTCCTGTCGCTACCTAACGTTTTTTGGGAAAAATGGCTCAGTTGTAAATGAAATAATTTTGAGATTTTGATATTACAATCAAAATCCAAGACAACTTTAATTGAGGTATCTAATTTGCATTAATTTAGCCAAAATATTGAAAGATAGCATTTTTGAAACTGGCCGATTTTTGCTCATCCGGCCAGTTTTCATACAGACCAGAAGTTTGAAATTTTGGCCCCTAAATATAAATAGAAGGCAAATTGCTGTGCATCGAGCAAGTAAGGCATGGGCATGGACACATAATTATCAGGAAGGAGTCAGCACTAGGGTGCCGTCTTTGACCTTTTTTTTTGGAAATTTGGTTAGGGGGGTGCTAAAAAGTTGTGGTGGGACCTCAAAAGACTGTAGGAAAAATTTGGGGTTTCAGACTTCACCCAGCACTTTGCAACTGGAGTTCAAATTTTAAAATTTTCAAAAAAAAAACAAAAAAAAATAAAAAAATGTTTTTGATTTTTTTGATGTTTATTGGTCGCATTATGCGTATTTAGGAGTAAAAAGCCATTTTGCGATCGGGTTTTTCACTTTATTGGAGATTTTATCTCACTTTTAAAATACCCAAACACGGTCATTTTCAAGGTGATTCGAGATTCATTTTGATTTTTACCAATTTGTTATTCATTCGAAGTCTACAATGCCTTTTATCATTATATGACTTGAAATGACCCCTCCCCCTCCCTCCCCCACCTCCAGAGATTCTCAATTAGCGCATAATTTTGTTCTAACATATGAATTTTCCATCCTTCGAATGTGAATTTTAGAATTTTTTAATCCTCGGAAAAAACACAATTAAAATCTGAATCTGAATTGCTAGAAATGATTTACGAAAATATCAACCTATAATCTAAGTATAAAAAGCCACGGAATTGGTAATGAGAATTTACACGTTCTGAATTTCATTTTAATAATTTTTATAGAAATTTTTCCACAACTGAAAAATCCTAAAATGCCGCCTCCTCTCGGAGACTCTACAATAACTCAAAATCACCATCAATGGATTCAGAACGTTGAAAATGAAGCCTACTCATAACTACGCCAAATTTCTGCCTTCCCATGGAAAATGAATTCTATAAAATTCTATAAAAAAAACATTGAAAAATTTTCTATAGAATTTTATGTCCAGAATGTACCTATTAAATTTTATCAAATCGCATTTAATTTGATGTACTTGGATAAAATTCTATCAAACTTATATTCTTTTGTTTTAAACAATGATATTTAATTAGTAAAAATGGTCTAATTAACGTTAAAATGTAATTTGCGCCTAAAATGTGAAGTAGTGTAGTAAATTTCATCAAAAAAGCGAAAAAAAATTTCAAAAAATTTGACTGCCTCTGATGGGGTGTGAACCTTCAACCTTCCTCACCTCAATCAGTTACCTATCTTAACCACTATACCACCCTGTTCCATGAGAGAAGAGGTATTAAGAAAATTTATATTCTCTTTTCCAGGGTCTGGACTTGGAAAATTTTCGGGATTGTTTGATCAAATTTTATAAAATCAGGTAGAGTTTGATTAAATTTGATCAAACTTGATCAAGATAAATATCATGTCATACAGAAATTTTTTTCAGTGAAACAGAAGTTCATAACTTTTATCCAGTTTCATGCAATTCTATAAAATTGGATAAAACAAAAATATAACAAATTAACTAAGTGATGCATACTTTGATCAATTTTGGTATAGCTTTATAAAAGTTGATCAAACAATATCATGTTTTATATAACTTTCAAGTTATATCCAACTCTATAAAACTTTATACTACTTCATCAACTTTTACAAATCTTTATAAAATCACATCAAACTTTTTGTATTGTACTACATCAAACTTCATCAAACTTTATCAACTTTCACCAATTTTTATAAAATTTAATAAAATTTTGTGTGTTTACTACATCGAACTTTATCAATTTTTACCAATTTTTATAAAATTGAATAAAACTTCATGTGTAGGTATATTTCATCAAATTAATTCATCAAACTTCATAAAACTTTATCAATTTTTATGAAATTATAGAAAACTTTACATTCACAGTTGAAATCCACTAGATCTAATCAGATATAATTTCATAAACTTTGATAGAATCCTAGAAAACTTGATCAAATTTTTCATCCAATTTGATCAAATAAGATTAAATTTTTATTGAATTTTATAGAATCATTTTCCCATGGGTTCCTATTTCAAAAAATAAAAATATTTTTAAAAAACATTTTTTGTTTTTTTTTTTTTGAAATTTTCAAAATATTGAACCCCGGTTACAAAGTGCTGGGTGAAATATGAGACCCCAAATTTTTCCTACAGTCTTTTGAGGTCCATCCACAACTTTTTAGCACCCCCCTTCCAGCAAATTTCAAAAAAAAAAGTCAAAGACGGCCCACCCTAGTCAGCCTTACCTACATGATTCCACCTGTTTTTGATTAAAAATTGAAAAGAACTCCTGTGTGAAGAAGAATCTCAACCCGTGAAAATAAATTGAACATGAACAAGAATTTGTTCTTATAATTTTTTTTAAAATCTATCTAAATAAATAAGTGTCTAATCAGGTACCTACCTAGCTCATGTTTTCAATGACCTGCAACAAATCAACAATTTATTTTTATTGTAACGTCGCCGCAAACAAACAAGATAAAATACATCTACGAGTAAGTACCTATCTATGTTAAAATATAGAATTACAATCTTTCTGTTTTTCATTTCATCTCTTCTCAACATAGTTGCATTGGAACACCACCTGTTTTTTTCCTAACCAGTTCTTATATTTATGTACTGACATAGGTACTAAATAGTTGGATAGCCAATCAAATTTGATACCACGTTTTCGAGATTAGACTCCTCTCGTTGCCGAATTTTTTAATAGTAACTATATTGTTGTATGTTTTTCAAGTTCACACTTAGTTAGTGCGTTCGAATATAATTTTCGTTGCCCTTTTTAAAATTTAGTTACAATGATCGAATTGGTGTTTTTCTTCCACTACATTTCGGATCTCGTGCTTAGTCAGGTCAACCTTTACCTATACCTGCACAAAGCCTGCCTTGCCAATACAACGACCGAAAAAACTTACGGAGCTTGCTACATTGACCAACAAGGATTTACTTTAGTCTCTAAAGTCACAGGTTCTTATTATCGTTGGGCTATGTTATTTCTGTGCGTATTTTATGTATCATTAGCCACATCTTGGAGCGACACATCCGGTCGGCGTCGAAGACCACTCGTCTTCATAGCGATTTTCGGGCAAATCATGCAGTCCATCAGTGGCTTAATAAATCATTTTTTCGATTCGAGTTTGATAGTGGCAGCCATTTCTAATATGATTTTCGAGTTCATTGGAGGAATACACATGATGTTTGTGGTGGCACAGATTTACATATGTGAGATATCCGCTGTAGGAAATCGTACCATGAGGTTGGGGCTGTTATGGGTAGTCAGGCTTGTATGTCAGCTACTTGGCAGTGGAATTGCAAATAAATATGTATTCGGTTTTGGATTTTACTACTCGTATACCTTATGTATTGTACTGTCAATTATTTCACTGGTACTAGCTGCCCTTCTAGTCAAAGATAAATTTGTCATTCCGGAGGAGAGACGGAGTCTTTTGCGATTGTTCGATGTGACCCGAATTGTCCACTGTTTCAAATTGGTGTTTAAGAAAAGCCTAGGAAGTAAACGACTGCTTGTTTTGTTGCTATTGATCGCGTACGTTGTGGTGTATTGTGTTTATCAAGGTATGTTTTTTTTTTGGTACCTAGGTAAGGTACCTATTTTTGAAACTTTTTGTTCGCAACTGAACTTAATTAATGGAGATAGATAGATTTGAAATATTTACGAGTAGGCATAATTTAAACATTTTTCGGAAGAGTGTTCACATTTATACGAGATACGCAGTTTACTGCACAACGAAGCTGATTTGCCTTATTTTTTCAGGTGAAAATGGAACTGCGTCTTACGTTATTAGTTATCAACTTGCATCGCTCGACAGTAGAGTTCATTGGAATGCTCTTCTCTTTGTTAGAAATCTTGCAATCATTTTCAGTACGAATTTTTGCCAGTATAATTACTATAAATTGAGGTGGATTGCAATAAAAAAAATATATATATATCAAAGAATTTTGGCAAAATTCAGCGAAGATCTTTATTTTGAGTTGAAAATGATTCAGAAAAATTTTCTGCTTCGGAGGTGCTCCGGGAGGAAATTTATGGGTCTTCATTTCAAAGAGGGGACATTTTCGAAAGTATGGCCTTGAAAATAGTCTTCGATTTTGGTGTCAATGGTCTAGTTCGGCGCAGAATCTAAAATACTATGTTTCAGAACAAAAAATCCCCTGTACCCACTTGCATGGCTCTTAATTTTCCCAGTTGAACATTAAAGTGGGTAAATAGTCTTATTTGGGCAATTCACCTTACTAATCATTTTTGCTTGAGAATTGTGGCTTTAAAATTAATTGTGATCGTAAATTACTAGACACCCTGCTTTGTTGTGTCATCCTGAGTAAATGCTTAAAAATCCGCGATGTTTCGATTGGAATTTTTGCCGGCATCTGTAATCTCATCGGAGTCATTCTTCATTTCTTGGTTGGTCAGATATGGCACGTGTATATTGGTAGGTACCACCTAATATTTTGTTATCGCGCGTTACTATTAAGTACTTGGGAAAATTATTGTACTTATACCTATCTGATCAGGTGAGGTCAGATACGGACCATAAATGACCTGATCAGATCCAATAGGTGAGATCAGGCATGTTGATCAGGCTCAGATGGAATAGATTCCTCGGGTCCAATTCGATCTGATGAGATTTACCTATACCAAAATAAGATCAAGAGTTTTGATCTAATTAGATCTACGAGTATTGATCATCACGTTTCAAGGGCTCCGAAGAGTAAGCCTCAACAATGAAATGTAGGGAAAAACTTGAAAATTGAAATAGGATTTTTGATAAGTGGTACCTATGCCCACTTTGTTTGATACCATCCTTAATATTTCTTTGTTTAATTTTTTTTAGCGGCGCTGTTAAATGCTTTTCATGGTGTGGTATTATTCACCACAGTTTCTTTTTTGAGCAAATTTTACGACGGTAAAGAATTTGGTGAGTTGATTTTAAATATATTTATAATGCAGCAGTATTCAGCCTCGCTGTCACCCTTAGGGTACATTAAATGCTGAGTCGTAGAAATTAGAAAATATGTAAGCATCTCGAAAATCGAGGTGTTCAATAATATTATAGTGTACTTATAGATATTAAGAATGAAAAAGTATGTACATACAACTACAGTTAAAAATACTTACCTATTTTTTCTCTGATTTTTTTTTTTTGGTTTCTTTGTTTTTAGGAAGGTTGTTCGGTGTGCTCAATATCTTATTTTGCTTGGCTTTAATCAGCGAATGGGCGTATAGCATTCTTTTTGTAAAAACTGCCAACTGCTTTTTGCCAGCTGTATTCATAAATAGTTTTTTCTTAAATGCTACAGTTTTAGTATTATACTGGTAAGTACGCTATTAGGCTACGCATTACGCTTTTAGTTGGTCTATAAAATATGTGGGTAGGTGTTGTACATTTGAAAATGATTGATTTTTCGTTTGGTGAATTTGTTTTAGTATTTCGTTCATGTTTTGGCGATTGGTGAGTGATCCTGTATCGTGAAGAATTTCAACTTATGAAAATTGATCAATATTTTGTTCACAGAAATACATTCTTGATTTCTTGTATTAGCTAAAGAATGATATTTTGAATTTATTTCGATTAAGCGTGTATTTATGTAGTTATCTACCTACCTAGAAACGTAAGTGTTTAGGTAGGTAACATATTATCTGATTGATCTAAAATGTTCATGGATTTCGCAATGTCCTACGAGTACTTACCTAGGTATCTTATCGTTTTTCTCAATTTTGTTTTTTAAAAGGGGGTAAAAGTTCAAAAAAGTGTTTTGTTCGTGCGACACATGGAATAATATGTTTTTGGTGACGCTGAACACGAATATGACGTCAGATTTTTTATTAGACCCGTCCACGGCCCCCTGCACCTCCTCAAAGGAGGTAACCCAAAAAAAAATGGTAACATTCGTGTGACACGTGAAATAGTATGTTTTCGATATCGCTGAATACGAATATAGTCATAGTTTTTTAAATCGACCCCACCCATGGCCCCCAGAACCTCCCCCAATAGGAAAAAGTCCAAAAAAATTGTTGGGGGCCGTGGATGAGGCCCAATCAAAAATCTGACGTCATATTCGTGTTCAGCGTCACCAAAAACATATTATTCCATGTGTCGCACGAACAAAACCCTATTTTGAACTTTTATCCCATTTGGGTAGGTGCTGGGGGCCGTGGATGGGGTCCTATCAAAAATCTGACGTCATATTCGTGTTCAGCGTCATCAAAAACATAGAATTCGATATGTCACATGCCCCACATTTTCTTTCGAAAGTTTCGCCCAAAATTGGGGGTGGGGGTGCTTCCCCTCCATCAGGAGATCCCATCTCGAAACTTAAATATTTCGAAAAAGCATCAAATGGTACATCTATGGAATTTTTTTCAAAATTTAAAATGGTAGCTCCCACTTACAGCGTCATTTTGAAATTTGAACTTTCAATTTGAAAGTTCAACTTTCAACTTTTGAAAATTTCAAAATGTTTAAAAAGTTCTAAATGCAATGCCCTTTTCAACTGTGAAATCAGTTTTGATCAAAGTAACATAGTTTTGGAGGAATGGGCTGCTGAAGTTGAGTACCTCGAGACAGTCGAGACAATGTGAAAATAATGGAAGCCCCCCCCCACGCGCCCCCTGAGGGGGCTGAGACCAAACTGATTGCGGCTTTTTTACTTACTGGGTGGGTAGATATTGTAAAAAAAATTTGAGCGAAATCGAAAGACATGACTTTCAAAATCGCCTTTTTTTGGTTGAGTTGACAATGACCCACTTGGAATAATAAAAAACAATTGTATGTATAGTATGTTTTAAAGTGATTTTTTTTAAAAAGTAACACTTGCGATTTTTTGTAATGAAATAAAAAAATTACCGACCTTCAAAATTTGGCCCCATATCCGAAAAATTTAATTATGTGTACAGGCAGTTTTTATTTGATAAAATCATCCAACTTGAAATTCTTTTAAGTCCAGAATGCTGAAAAGCGCATATAAACTACTTTCAACATCTCCAGTGGCTCAATTGGTGCAGGTAACTACTGAACTAGGGGTAGTGGGATTGAAACCCTCCTCGGGCATCAATTTTTTTTGACGTTTCAAATTTTTTAGGAAGAATCCTTTGTGGTAGGAGGGTCTGCAATCAAAAACAGTAACCGGGGTGCTGTAAATATACTCGTATTTTTAAAACAATTCGCAATCCAAAAAATGGTGACATTACCATTGATAACCAGTGGTAATGTCACCAGTGGTTCTTGACGAAAGTACCAGTGGTAATATCATTGGTAGTTTTCTTTGGTAAATACCACTGGTACTGTTTCGCGTGGGCTTTTTTCCCTGTAAGAGCACTTTTGGAGCTAAAATTTTTTCCGAGTAACTTTCCACCAAAATAGTCTACAGTCCACGAGGCAAAAAGTGCTCTAGAAATCGATGTTACCGAACTTTTTTTGGATATTCGTACTCAGCGGTATCGAATCATGCGAAAACAACATCCTACTTACGAACAGTTATTTCCCCCAAAATTCTCATTTGAACTCCCCCCCCTACGACACGTTTTTTCCATTTTTCACCATGACGCACCAAAGCAACGATTTCAAAAAAAATATATGATGTTTAGAAGTCAAAAATACATCCAAAAAACGTGTTTAGAAAATTGTACCTCGCAATCTTCATTGTTAAAACGCATAAAATAAGTTGGAAAACTCCATTTTGAGGGGTAAATACGAGGGGAGGAGGTTGAAACTTTTTTGTGGGGATAGCTCTTATGGATTTTTACAACATACTCGGTAAGGTCGCAGAAAGAAGCTAAGTAGAAGCCATCTATTTACATAAAGCAGTATAATTTACTCTAAATCAACAAATTTTCAGGTTTTTGTGGGGTTAGTACGAGGGAAGGGGACTAACACGAAAACTGTTGATATTTTTGGGTTCAGCGCGAAATTTTAACCCATTTTGATAGGTCACACGGAGCTGTTTTTGAAAAAAAATTGCGAAGTTGGCGTTTGATGAAAAGTTGTACTCACGCAACTTTGAAAATTAATTGCGACGAAATGTGCCGGTCGAATTTCGTGAATGTGATGATTTTGGAAAGGTAAATGTGTGGTCTAACGGGGCATTCGAGAATAAATTGTCCCCTCCGCATACAACAGGAACTAGGGCGGAAAAAGCTCAAAAAATGGGCAAAAATGGGCAAAAATTGCGTTTAGGGTTGCATAACTTTTGATTGTGCAGAAGGTCGACAGAAAATTTTGTATTTTTAGCATCCCAAGATACCAGCCTATCAATCCCCGGTCGAATTTTTTGTCCCCCTTCTAGGTCAAAAAATACCCCTTTTTGACCTCCCCCCACCCTACGTGCAGCCAAAAAAATTTTTTTTTGTCATTTTTGTAAATGCCCAAGTGGTACTGACATTATGCAAAGTAAATTTTTTGTCCCCAAAAAAAGTTCGGTAGGTGAACACTTTTAGCCTCATGGACTGTAGACTAAAAACGAAATTTCTGCTAAATTCGTAAATTCTGTCAAAGTTCGCCGAACTTTTTTTTTGGCGGTCCATCCCTAGCAACGTATATGTTTTTTGTGCGTGATCCAGATTAAATTTTACAATTAGGTTATAGAAAATTTACAGAAACGTTACCGAATTTCACTCAAATTACTTAATTTCTCATACTCACCTCATTAAACTGCTTTTACCAAAATTATTCAATTCTTCATTATTAGGTATTAATTCCTGTCTTACTTTTAAAAATTTGAAAAAAATATACGATAAATTCTCGTCATCATAAGAGACTGTTAAAAGCAAAAATTACCAATTTACAACATTTTAATACTTATTATAGGTAGGTACCTAGATCAGGGTTTATTAAAATTTTTGGAAAAAATTTGATCAATTTTAGAGCATTTATCTGATGGGGTTTTGGCGATTGGTAAGTACAAATTAGGTATCTATTATCGGCGGAAAGCCGAATTTGCAATGAACGTCGTCGTCGGAAATAAACGAGATAAAATACAGATTACCTACAATATCTATGTTGATATATGCAAAATTGAAACCAAATATATCTTTGCAACTGGTTTTTATTTCATCTCTTAATATTGTTACATTTGAGCACTACATAATTATGTGTTTTTTTTTTACCAGTACCTATTTAATTTTCGTATAGATCACCAATTAAACTGATGCCATGTTTTCGAAAGACTTCTCTCGTTGCCGAATTTTTTAATAGGTAGTATTGTTGTGTGTTTTTCAAATTCACTCTTAGTGCGTTCGATTACCTCAGTATAATTTTCGTTGTCGTTTTCAAAATTTAGTTACAATGATTGAATTTGTGTTTTTCTTCCAATACATTTCGGATCTCGTGCTCCATCAGGTCAACTTTTACCTACACTTGCACAAAGCCTGCCTTTCCAATACAACGAACGTAAAGTCTTACAGAGATTGCTATAACTACTTATACGGATTTAAATTAGTCAGGAATTTCACAACTTATTATTCTCGTTTGGCTATGTTATTTCTGTGCGTATTTTATGTTACATTAGCCACATCTTGGAGCGACATATCCGGTCGACGTCGAAGACCACTCATCTTCATAGCGATCTACGGCCGAATCATGCAGTCGATCAGTGGCTTAGTAAATCATTTTTTCAATTCGAGTTTGATTGTGACAACCATTTTTAATATGATTTTCGAGTTCGTCGGAGGAGTAAATATGATGTTCGTAGTGGCACAGATTTACATCTGTGAGACGTCCGCTGTAGGAAATCGTACCATGAGGTTGGGGCTGTTATGGGTAGTCAGGCTAATATGTGAGATACTTTTCCTTGAAATCACAGAAAACGTTGCATTACATTTGGGGCTTTACTACTCGTATACCTTATGTATTGTACTGTCAATTATTTCGCTGGTACTAGCTGTCTTTCTGGTCAAAGATGAATTTGTTGTTCCGGAGGAGAAACCGAGTCTTTTAGAATTGTTCGATGTGACCCGAATTGTCCACAGTTTCAAATTGGTGTTTAAAAAAAGCCTAGGAAGTAAACGATTGCTCGTTTTGTTGCTATTGGTCGCATACGTTATGGTGTATTGTGTTTATCATGGTATGTTTCATTTTTCGTATTTCAAAAAACCCCCTTTGTCGTTATTTCCAACTGAACTTACTTAATTAATGTAGGTAGCAGGTACAGGTACCATAGATTTGAATTATTTGCGAGTTGCTTATACTGCATAACGAAGTTTTTTTACCTTATTTTTTCAGGCGAAAATGGAACTACTGCTCTTTTTCATATTCATGGTCAACTTACAACGTTCAGCGAAGGAGTTGACTCGAATACTATTACCTTGGATAAACATCTTTTAATTATTTTCAGTACAAATTTTTACCAGTATAATTATCACAAATGGAGGTGGGCTGCAAGAAAAAAAAATGTCAAAGGTTTTGGACAAAATTTAGCGAAGACCTCATTTTGAGTTGAAAATAACTGAGAAAAATCTTTACTGTCAGAGGACCGTGCCCCTGGAAGAATGATATGAGTCTTCAAAAAGGGGACATTTTCGAAAAAAATATCTCAAAACATTTCCATCAAAATCCGAAACTAATTGTACTCTGAGTCAGATTTCTACCGAGTGGTTGAAAATTTGCATACCTATTAATTTAAGTAGGTTATACGTACGTAGGTATCCAAAAATAGTGGAACCTTCGAAGCGGTCTTGGATTTTACTAGTGTCAATGACCTAGTTCGACGCAGGATCTCAAATACGTACATACTATCTTTTAGAACGATGGGCACATAAAGCAGGTCAGGTAGAGGCTTTAACGAAAAACCCACGATTTCTTTGAAAATGCACCCTCTTTGACAACTTACATCCATCTCTCCAAGATCACCTTACCATCTGAAAAATTTTTTCTGGATGCGTTACAATACAAAATGAAGATTTCCACCCGATTTTGCCAAAATCTTCCAACGTTTTTTAACTTGCAATCCACCTTAATAAATATGAGTATACGATAGATATTCCCACCTGTAAGGTGAAGTGCCCAAATGCGGCCTCTCCGAGGTTTTTTCCGGATAAAATATACACAATCTTGGTAAGCCAAAGATCACACATATATTGCTGAATTCCAAATCATATCAATCAAAAGTATGAGAGAAAATTTCAGGCTTACAATTTTTGAACAGATTAGCCCTACTTTCAAAAAATACCTAAATCAAATTTGTGAGAGCAATTTTTTTTGTCACAAAAATCTCAAAGTGGCCACCCAAAAATACCCAAAAAGACGCACCTGAAAAAAATACACCACATTGATTTAGAAAGCTGATATAAGGCTCTATTTCCAATCTGCTGAATCGTTTAGAAACGGTGTCAAATCGTTTTGAGCAGTTCTATAGAGCATTCAGAAAAATTTTGGAATGTTCAAATCACCAAAAAAGTCATTCTAGGGATAGGGCCACATTTGAGCACTTCACCTTACTACTCATTTCTATTTGAAATATATGGCTTTAAAATTGATTATTGTGATCATAAATTAATACTAGACACCCTGCTTTGTTGTGTCATCCTGAGTAAATTCTTAAAAATCCGTGATGTTTCAATCGGAATTTTTGCCAGCATCTGTAATATCATCGGAGTCATTCTTTATTTCTTGGTTGGTGACATATGGCACGTTTATATTGGTAGGTAATATTTTTCTATCGTAAATTACTGTTACCTACATATGTACCTATCTATGTACTTATACTTTTCCCTGATAACATCAGAGTTTTTATCATGATTAGATCTGTTCAGATTTGATCATACTTAATCTCCATGTTGTAAGACCACAGAAGGGTACCTCATCGAAAAGAACCCACGAAAACAGTTGAAAATTCAAATATCTAGGTATTTTTATAGGTACTTTGTTTGATTCCACTCTTAATACTTCTTTGTTTAATTTATTTAGCGATGATGATGAATGCTTTTCATGGTGTGATATTATTCACCAGTATTTCTTTTTTGAGCAAATTTTACGATGGTAAAGAATTTGGTGAGTTGATTTTAAATATTTTAATTGCAGTATCTAATAGCCTTGCTTTCTCGCTTTCACCCTCTCAGTAAATTCAGTGCTGAGTAGTAGAAATTGGAAGATGAGCATCTGGAAAATCGAGGTGTTCAATATTATACTATACCTAACCTACATTATAGGTAGATTAGATGAACGAAAAAGTACCTACGTGTGCCCATGAATTACAGTTTAAAATACTTACCTATGTATGGACCTATAGGTACATCAATTCTTTCTTTGTTTTTTTTTTGTTTTTAGGAAGGTTGTTTGCTGTGCTTAATATCTTCTTTACCTTTGTTTTAATCAGTGAATGGGCGTATTTAATCATTTTTGCCAAAACATTCAACTGCTTTTTGGAAGGTGTACTCGTATACATCGTGAATAGTTTTTCCTTGGATGTTGCAGTTTTAGTGTTATACTGGTGAGTAGCTATTACGCTTTTAGTCGGTATGTGATATACTTTATGCCTTGCATGTTTATGCCAGTACTTTACGGGTGCGCTTGAGTGGTAACACTGATTGTTGTCTCCCACTGGCAACGCCGGAGGGCGTGGCTTAGTGGAAGTAGCCGAGCCGAAGCGCGAGGTTACGAGGTAAAGACAAGTCAGTAGTGTAGTTGTAGCCGCTCAGTGCAGTAGCTCTTCTAGTTGGTTCCAAGTGCTCTATTCGTGGTTAATGTCTGTGAGTTAATTCTCTCTCCGATGCCTATTTCGGCACACTCGTGTACCCTTCGGGGTGCATTGTCAATGTAATGTTAACGTGATGTGTTAGTGAAGTGATAATGTGTACTTATCATGGTTAAACGTCCATGATAAGATCGGTAAACGTGTCGGTTAAATGGTGAAATAATCCATTTCGTTTGTATTAGTGAGGTGGTTTCGTACCCTCCAGGTAAAGTAAGTTAATAATATATCTTAAGTGGTGTATTATTTACTCAACGGTAAAGCTCTAAGTATCCGTGAGCTGATTAGACGTTGATAGGAGTAGATTTGAGGCGTTACGCTAAAGATCTAAGCACGAGGAAAGTAATACGTGGCTACTTACTCATTGCAGGAAGTAGTTATTTATTACATTGTGTGGTACTAAGTGGATAGTAACTCTACGACCCAGGTTCGGGCAAAAACCTATCACCTATAGTGATATTTCCTAGAATTATTCCTATAGGTGTACATCCATTCTATATACTATAAGCGAATAAAGATAATCAGTACCATTACATTGGCGCCCAAACGTGCTTAAATCAGCATAAAGGAGTGCCTAAGTACTGATTTACGTACTTGAAATAGGATCATTGCGTCCTACCTTTGGAACATCGATTTATTACAATCGATACCTTCCAACCTTCGAAAAATCTTTCCAGAACGATTGATTTTTTCGAAGAAGACTTGAAGTAAGGACTCATTGCAGTTCTGAAAACCAAGTGCTGTAAAGTAAAGTTCGGAAACGAAATTTGTGAAAAACTGCCCAGACGAAATCTCTGCATTTCCGAAGGCACGAAGAATAGCAAATTTCAAAGTAAGAATTTCGAAACACAGCTGCAAAGTAAGGTTTTCGATTTTGTTTTTCTATTTGCACGAAGAATAGGAGTTACTTTTGTGAAAAACTACAAAGTAAGGTTTTTTAAATTTCTGTGCACGGAATTTATTGAACTCCGAAACGTACGAAGAATAGCAAAAGAACTCTGAAAAACTGCTTATAGAAACACATAAGTGAAAGCTCCGAAACGCAAAACCCATTTTTATATCTCATCGCAGATATATAAAACTCGTTTTTATACCCCAAAACAGGTATAGAAACGAAGCAAATAAATTACTTTAAGAACAAGGTAAAGTTATTTGCAACTTACGAGTTAATAAATCGTTGCATTTATTTCTCAACTTTTTATATCTTGTTGCAGATATAAAAAATCGTATTATACCCCAGAACAGGTATAGACGAGGTAGATAAATTACTTTCGTTGCAAAGTACATTTATTTATACCACCAGAGAAAATAAATCAGTGCATTTATTTCTCAGAAGAATAAATCGTAGCATTTATTTTTCTCAAATCCTCTGTTTTACATAACACGGTAAAATACTGCATTGCCAGTAACCTTTCCCGTTAAAAATAGAACAAAGGTCTTTATTCTGAAATCACGCGGTAAAATACTACATTGCTAGAAACTTTTCCCGCCAATTTTAGAACAAAGCACGTTTCCTCTAGAGCAACGTGGTGAAACATTGCATAAGCCAATATTTTCCCCGCCCAATTTAGAGAAAACAAGTTTCAAGGACAAAAGGTTGAAATACTGCATCTCCAGTACATTCCAACTGCCTGTCTTTTGGAACAAACAATTCTTCGAAAAGAAGTAGATAACGATCGCATTGCCGATTAGTCATCTACTTTCCTTTCAAAAGAATTTTTCGAAAGAAAGAGATAAAGAAATCACATTCGCTGGTTTCTTATCTACTTGCTTCCGAAAACAACAAGATAACAAGCGAGGCGAGTTGACCACTGCTTACCCCACCGCCTCACGCCTGTACTTGTTGGTTAGAGCCGTCTAGACACTGCAGCTGCCAGTTGTTTACGACACAGCGCTCACCCTACTATTATATACACGGGCGCGCGTTGCACCGCACAGCATAGTAGGCGTGTCTATAGCTACATAGCTGGTTACTAGATACGTGTTCGCTCGTTCTGTCTTCAGTATAAACGTTGTTCTATACGAAGCATGACGGGACCTTGTGCTAACACAAGAGCCAAACGATCGTTTCATAATAAACCTGTACCGGTAGCGTGCAAGTGTAAAACGAAGCGCCATAAGCGAGACTGTAAATTCTACATACCTCCTTTGGAAATCGTAAGGCGATCCGTTCAAATGGATGATTTATTACAAACATCTCAAATGAACGATAATATGAGAGATTCAGAACAATCTACTCATAGCAGGGATGAAGTAGGTACATCTCAAGGTGACATTACGACACCAACGAGATTACCTATTCACTCGAACGTGGTAGCAAGTACATCGCAAGCCAATGCGCTTTCGCCGATGAACCAACCTACCCCTTCACCTTTGCAAGTTGTAGCAGGACTATCTCCAGCTAGACCGCTGGTACAGATACGTCCCTCTACACCAAATCCTTCATCACCTCAGAATTTACTTCAATCTCTAGAACGAGAACAACCATTTAATGAATTGATTGCCAGAAGCGCATCAACCGAATGGGAAGTAAATTCTCAGGGGTCCAATACGGCCGTTGGAGACAACTATGAAGGTAAACATTTACGAAGATTGTCAGACTTAGTTCCTCCTCCGCGAGAACGACGTCAGCTGCGATTGACTGAGATGGGGGAAAATGCCTCTGCGCAACAACTACCTCAGATCAATCCAGGTGAACTCGAAAATAATGATCCAATTAAGCGATTATTCGAGCACACGTGGTCTTGGCAAACTTCCGTAAACAATCCGCACCCAGACATTACTGGTCCGTTAACGATAATCTTTACTCAAGAGTATCGTGTTGATTATAGTATCAGTCCGCAAGCGACTTACTATAAAGTATTGGCTAATTTGCCAACGCGTCATCGTGAATTGGAAACTTTCTTGTACGAAGGTTCCAAATTGGCACTTTATAAAAAGTGTAAAGGTGACAAAAACCACAATTTAGAAGACCTAAATTGGTGGGTACATTTTTCAGCACTTTACCAAGTAAAGAAGGACTATTTACGTTCTCACACTTGGGTGGTGAATAATATAGATTCCAAGAACGGAAATACTATATTTTCTGGAACGGTACATTGGTCGGGGGATATTGAACATCCTGAAAACTCATCATTAGCATGAGTACCGCATCAATTGCTATTGCAGTGTACGGGAGGTTAGACATTGCGATAACCCCCTGCATACGCAAAAGATCTGGTGGAACTGAATACTTCGTACTTGTCAGGGACTCGTACGGAGAAGAAGTTCTATGGTTGCCCGAAGATTCCGCAAAGCGAATTTACTCGGATTGCAAGAGATCTACTTCGATCTCTTTGTCCTCTTTGTTCCAACTCTTCAAGTATGAAAACCCATGTCGGTGGTGCTTGCAAGACGTTGAACAAAAGGCATGGCAAATAACCAAAACCGCGAAGCGACCATTCGAGTACATTATATCGGGATTCATCACTGACAACGCCACTGCGCAGTTGATCAGCAAACGGTGAAGGAAACAGTCGTCAAAGCACGATTCTCGATGAATTACTCAGACATGGAAACCGATGCGGCTCCAGACTATATGACTATTATAATAACATCAGGCTTGCGACGTAATTTCAGTGTAAAACACCGAAAAACTACCACGCAACGCTTGTTGATCGTTCAAAGCAACGAAAGAATAGTCAGGTGTTGGATAGAAGACTTCAAAGCAGCTCTTCTAGTAAAACACTGTATGAAGTTTCCAGCCATTCGGTTGACACAGCTCAACACAATGCTGGAACAGAAAAACCCACTAGACTGGGGCACGACACAGCTCATGTTCCGATTCTGGTCGGTTACCGAAATGTGTAGCGACAAGAACGTCGTGAAAGTTGGAGGTACAATTATCAAATGAAGACACTAATTCGGTTCAGTAGCAACCGCAATTTGATCGTGTACAGTTGTTTGTTACGATGACGTACCCAGCTTCATTCGATACATTGGATAAGTTAGTCATTACCATTACGGCAGATGCCCGTAGGAATGATTCAACTTCACCGAAGGAGGCTTTGCGCTATGATCGTAAACTCACGATCAGAGACAAGCATTCTGTAGGTACTTTGTGGATCTCACAGCAGGCCACAAATGAACTGTACGAAAGTTGCACGTTATTCCCAATAATAGACTTAGCCTATTTGAATACGATGCTAAAGCACAGAAATCCTCTAGTATGGGGAGAGTATGACTTATGCTTTCGTGCAGTAAAAATCTTTAAAATCTGTCAGTGTGAAGACCACGTACAGATTAAAGGTTTCATCACGAAATCGCTACAAATATCAGCAGATGAAGACGTCCAGAACGACGCCAGAATCTCGATAAGCGATTTCGCGGAACAATGATAACCAACAAATGCTGCCAGAACGCAGCATAATTGGTGAAATTACACTCGTCAGCAGTAGAATTTCAATCATTGGGCCATGGTATGATGATAACCAATTGATATTGCCAGAACGCAATACAATTGGGAAATTACACTCGGTAGCAGTTTCATTTCAATCATCATACAAGGCAGACGTACAAAATTTTAATACAAAATGGGTACAATGCCACACGCCATTGATAGTAAAACGCTGATGATTACGATACATCCGGTGATATACAAAGACCAAAACGTCTTCATACAAAGGGTTACCGTATCAACAGTGAATGAAACCAATGACGTATACGTAAGTTATCTGCTAGTACAAGCTCTTATCAACAGATGCTTTACTAACATGACGATCAATTTAGAATATCTAAACGGTTTTCTAAATTGCCGATCAGTGTTTTCTTGGTCGCATCAACAACTACAGTTTAACAACTGGAAGTTAGATCCACCAATGCAAAACGAGATGGGGCAAAAGCTTTTCACTGGTAGAATAGTTCATATCTACGATGACCCAGCTCATTGGTAACATGGATTCTACAGCGAAAAGACGTCATGAAGAGCACCCAAGCGTGCGCTTACGTATAAAATGGGTAAATACCGATCTACTTACGATCGTATGTACCAAAGACTATATGATGGTCACTGGCACCGAATATAGGAGAATGACTTTACACACGCCGAAACAATCAATTGAGACGTGGATAAAGTCAAAAGTAGCAAAGCGACTAATACGTCGTGGAAAGTTACTAACCCCGATGAACTTAAAACGTTTACACCATTACATTGACCTAACACGGATCTTTGAATGGACGTACAATGTATTAAGTTTATATAAATGGGACGTGGGCATCTACGGTGATACGCGCGGTACGGTGTGTTTTCACGGCACGGTCGTGGCAGCGAAGTAATACTTACTCAGTATCGTTCGTGCTACGCACCACACAACACGTTCCCAGAATCGGGTAAGTGTCTAAACATACATACTTTAACATTTTGCTTAAATATGGATAGTTTAGACAAACGCCTAGCGCTGTCAGAAAACTTTTTTACAGTTAAACTGACACGTACGCGCAAGAAAAAAGGCATAATAGAACGTATGTTGACTGTCGGCTATCATACAGCTCTTACAACGAGCTGGATACGCGCAGACAAAGCTCAGATTTTCCAAGCAAAATCTAAAGAGACGCATTCGATGTTACTCGAACACGTAGACAAATATCTTGGTTTACGAGAACTGATACCTTGGGATATCGACGAGATTTCCAAGTATCGGTGGGAGTTTATCAAGGTGGCGAGGTTTGATGGCCAACTTTGTATACGTGGCGTGCTTGTGCGTAGAATTATTCATTAGTACCGAAACGTGCAATGAGTAAACACGTACGATCTCTAACGGAGCTGTGCAACATACGGATATTAGATATAGTTAGAATTAAGATAATGTCCATTTGCGACAATCCAGGGTCAACACAAATCGAATCTGAAAAGTTATCTATTACGGTAACAAGTAAGATACGCAAAATAGATGGTACCGATATGTGTAAAGTCATATTATTGATTAACACAAATCGAGTAATCATTTGGGTTCCACTTGCGAACGCCGATATGATGCAAGAACTATGTGCGAATGCCACAGTAGATTCAATACCATTTAAATGCATAGATGTGTGGTTTGATCTAATGGAACATCTAAACTATAGCGAGGGTTACTTGGCTGCCAGACGATGGGTAATTCAATCCATTGCAGGAACGCAAGAGGGAGTTACCTATCACGGCACAGTAATCCGAGTGAGACCGATACAGCTGTTCGAATAATAACCACCGCTTCTAGTAAGCATTGTGCATTAGTATCTCGCAGTAGCTGAACGTTATTACACGTTGGTTTCGAAGCGCTATAGTATAGATTTAATTTATTATGAAGTCCGCTAGCGACAAAACAAGGTTGCTAGAACGCAATCATACGAAGTTGTCAGAACACAACGACGTATCGTCGACAGTAGAAGTCGAGCAACGTTGCCAGAACGCGATGAAGCCGCGACGCCGCTACCCGACAAACCAGCGTTGCCGATGCGCAGCCTGGTACCATCGGTAGTACTAAAACGCTTGAAATTGTCAGAGCACAATAGTACAGCGGAAGCGCATGCGACGTTGCCAGAACGCAACAAAACATCGCGAGATGTACACGATACCGATCCATTATGTATTACCATAACGAATCAGGAGCACGTATGTAATGGAACAAAAATGTTTCAAGGCTTATTTCAGTCTATAGAAAATTCTAAAACTGTTCTAATTCCAAATGCAAAAAAGAATATGTTAGAAGGATTTTTTATGAGACATAGTACAATTCCATTACAAGGTCTCCAGATATGGCTGAATATCGCAGATCATCTGCAATTCAGTCCGGAATATATTGCTGACCACTGGTTCGTACTTCAATCGATGTCTAAAACGATATCGAAAATTACGTACTATGGTCAAATAATTCCGACTAACCATATCCAACACTATATACCACCGTTGCTTAAAAACAAGCGACAGTAGTACTATAGTGTTAGTCGTCAGTGCACGCGGATTTGGATCGGTCTAGAGCTCTTGTATTTTTATTTACTCACGATGAACTCCGTTGTGAGTCCAATATGCTATGCCTGTACGGCAGATATCATGTTGATACGAATAAGCTCTCCTCCGATGAACCTTATTGCTATACCCGAACGGTTGGTACGCATCTCTATTAACGGGATCGACCTGCATCGGTGGATTGATATAAAACTGATTACGCACGTAATCCGGTTTTGTACTCTCACCCGACAAGTTCCCATGGAGCTGGTGGAGGAATGGTTTCATATTACTGAACTTTTCTCCGCCACGCCCCAGAAACTTGAAAACTCGTTCTGGGATATTTGCAATATTGAGACAGTACTGGGAACGCATATCTATATTGGTATGATAAAACCAGGAAATCTCAAACAACTTGCAAACATTGCTTCGCACAGTTGAACAAGTGTAAAACCTTCATTTGCGAGAATTTACACAAGAAAATTGCTCAGAACGGCAATTTGATGGAAATATACGAAGTTTTTTCACAACCACCCATTAGCGGTAGCATCACTTTTCGCGTTACTAATCAATCTAGAACGACTGATAACGTAACTGAAAAGAAGGTGATCGTTAAAATCAACGATCATCAGTATGAGACTTACGTCATTAACGATGTGGTCAATTTCATCATACAAAGATGCAAAACGGTTGGACACATGCAAATGTGGAGACTAGACGTATATTTCAATCTAAGCACCAATTATGCGTGCAATGTTTTTTACTTTTTCAATCAACTTTGGAAAGTAAAAGATATCATCGAAGGCAACAAAGAGGTGACCTTGGTTGGCCACGTTGTACAAAAAGATCCAGACGATCTTATTTACAACTGTCGCGACCGAGCGAGCGTCAGTCTTCGATGAGAAAATATCTAGTTCGATATTTTCTAAGAAAATACTTTCGATGCGAAGTACAGAGCAGTCAAGACTTGCAAGACAAGTCTCAACTCGCTCAGTCACGTATACAAAAAATACTGACAAAGGACAAAGACTCAAGGTCAATCGCACTAACGAAACTCGTCTTTTTCTACGACGCAAAATCCAGACGAGTTTCCGAGAAACGAGTTTCTTTGTTCCTACCAACATCGAGCAATAACTCTACGATGCCACGGGAATCGGCGCGCGCAGCAACGCACGTAGATGGTAACCAGTGACAACCATTCCCACTAGCGGAACTGGTAGTAGAGGGGATAGCAGCGATCGGAGGCTAGACCCAGTACACAACCGAATAAGAAAATCATTTCTGTTCAGTTTGTGCTCGTGTTCGGTTCTCTTACTTCGCTCTCTTCTTTTTGCTTAAGATATGTACCAGACTTAGTACCTAAAACGGTATATAAGTCAACTACCTATTTCGGTAGCAGTTTAGTGTATTTTATCGAAAATACACATGGTCTATTACGACTAAAGATAAAATACATCCCTGTATTCGGGTAAGTTTCTATCTTTTTTATGCTTTAAATCATGGATTCCACATGCGAACTTCATGATTCGGCTATCCAAACCTACATACGGTTGAAGCCAGCGTTACAAAGCTCGTTCGAATTCACATCTGCTGAAGTCGAACAAATTGGATGTGATGCTTGCAAACGGCCATTACTACTTGCGAGTCCGTATATTAGCTTTCATCGAGCTATGTCGGGTGAGTGGGTAATAATGTCGATTTGTTTGCATATACACCACCACGCTTGCGTCGCGGAGCATCATCAACGGCGGACTGGCGGTAATATTTTCGAAAATACCCCAGTTCAGTGCCCACGTGCGGACTGCCAGATGATACATCAACCCAGCAACATAAAAGCATTACGCTTTTGGATTGCAAAACGTACACTTGATCGACTCGTGGATACGAACACCCTCGAGTGTATCAAGGATGCAATCAGCGCTGCGGAAGATGTGATGCACAAGCAACACGAGTCAATCCTCTATCTAAAGGATAAGATTGATGAGTTGCGCCGCAATGTCTGTTCCCAAAACGGAACCAACACGCAAACATCCCGAGATGAAAACCTCGAGTTACGAAACCAGATTAAAGTACTGCAAGGCCAGCTACATGATCAAACGGTGAAACTCGAGGCACTCGCACGCATTAACAGCAGAGCAGCAGTAGCCTGCAAAATTGCAAATGTGTCGACATCTCAATCGACCTTGTCCACTGCGACAACGTCTCAAGGTACTTCGTCTATAGCGACCAAACCTACGGTTGTTCCAACTGCTGATACGCAGAAAGAACAGGCTCTTGCACCCCAAGCGGTGAGTTTTGCTGACGCAGTAAAACGACAGGAACCAGAACCGAAAGCGGGTATTTCTCCACTGTTACGAGAGAGAAACAGAAAAGAAGCTCAAAAACGAGCAACTGCTGTAACAAACCAGGTTCAAAAGCAACCTGAAACTCTCACGTCAGCGGGGAATATACCGAGACAGCGCAAAGCCGCTAAGTCTCAATCGAGTGGTTCTCCGAGGGTTTCTCCCTATCAACGGCAGAAACCCAAGAAACAGAAACCCCCTTGCTTAAACAAGGAGGGAAACCACACTCGGTTTCAAGAACGATTCCACAAGAGTACGTGTGGCCTTCTACCATTCTATCCTCTCAACTCCTTTCCAGCGTTTCTTACAGCGCTTGGAATTGAAGGAAAAGAAGGGCCTAATACGGCGGCCATTGCAGCTCTCGATATAATAATTATCGGGGACGTTCATGCTTGGGCAATCGCCACATGCGCGATGACCGAGAAAGGTTATGCAATGCATCTCAACCCGGCATTGTATAATCGAGCTAATTCAGCGGCAAAAGTGGCACAAACCCTTGCGAGATTCAAAGAATTTCCAAAGGATGTCATATTGTCTATCGGCACATTCGATATGTACAAGGGAACCACGAAAGAGAGATTCCAAAGCGAATTCTCTAAAATAATCGCTCACCTCAAGAAATTGGGATGTCGATTATTGGTGGTACTCCCGCCGCTGGATAACAGTGACCTCGACAAAGGTATCTATGACGGTATCATGTCGATAATCAACGAAAAAAGGTCAACAGAAACGTTCACCTATATCGTTGGCGAGTACTTTCTTCAGGACTTGGTACGGTACCCGCGCATGGACGACGGTTTCACTGTTTATCATGATCCGAAGTACTATGCCGAGGCCATAACTCGTCTGAAGTACGCGTTTATTCCAACGCTACCAGAAGAGACTCGGGAGCGACTTCCTGGAACGAATGTCGCTCCTCCTGTAAATTTACCACCTCGACACCAGCGTCTAGCTACGATGCCGGAGTTTCCACCGGTGCAATTGCCACCGGCGAGGTCGGTGCCTTCATCTGCGCGCCAGCCGCAGACAAGGCAACCTACGCCTGCGCATCCGCCGCAGGATAGGCAGTCTACGCCCGCGCAGCAGCCGCGGACACAGACCAATAAGGCTCCAAAGCAAAAAGTCTCCCAAAACCAGGAGAACAAAGCCAAACAGCCGAAAAAGCCGGCGATCAAATACCCTATTGTACGCGAACCGGAAGGTTTTCGTCGTACCGCACAGTCGTATTTCGATGAAATCGGATGCCCAGCCAACCCACCGGCAGTGACTTGTTCACAACCACCACCAGGGTTGCCCCCCCAATATATGCCTGGTTACGGCTATCCGGGGTATGCATTCGTGCCGCAACCGAATTATTTTCCACCCCCGGCTACAACGTCGGAAATGTGGGAAAAATTCGCGAACCCGCCAAATTTCAACGCTTCCCATGCGAAGTTTATTGAAAATTTAGCGGCGAAAGGATATACGTATGAACAGTATTTACACGGACAAACACCGTATGGACCGGTGTTAAATCCTGTAAAACCGTTCTTACCGACTCCTACGCCTTCGGAAAAGAGTCTTCCCAGAACGGAAGAAACTCCAGAACGAAAGGAGACTCCGACAAGTTATCCTGAATCACCCAGTGCGGTAATGTCAATGGATACGTCGGAGTATATACCAACAAAATACGGTTCGTCTGTCACGACGATCAGTATACCACCTGCAACGGTGGATGGTATAACCCTGTCACCTGCACAGGCGTCATCACATGTAGTTCCCAGTAGCGGACAAAATGTGCCTGAAACTCCCATAGTTTCCATCCAACCATTCATACCTCCCCAATGCGAGAGAATGATGGTGGCGAACGGAAACCATGCGGAGCAAATGGAGGTAGATACGGTACCAAAAATGCCACCATTTTCAAGGGAGAACTTTACGGTTTTTCCTTCGAATTTGGTTTTTGCAGTACCGCCTACCAATGACGTAAATATAAGCGAAGCCCGTCCTTCCATGCCTCTCATGATTGCGCAAGAACACATAATCACTGACGAAGGCATAGTAGCGACGATGCCTCCGCGGCCCGATACTCCATTGCCATCTGCGCAAGGAGTACAATATCAGGTACTTGGCATTAGCTCAATCTCCCCTACTACGGGACAGATGAGTACGATGACAATACATGATAATCGTTCGGGAGCAAATGCCGATATACCTCTTACTGCCTATTCGGAGGAGCAGGTTTTCGGCATTTACCCCAATCCTGAAATGCAATTAGCTTTTCCCAATGCGGAAGAGCTACAATACCCAAGGAACACCGAGAGCGTGTTTATGACCAGACTTTTCGGCAATGATCCCATTGCGGGTCAATCCGAAAAAGTTCCAGTCAATCCTGGGGACGAAGATCTCACGCGCGTTCGCAATGAACAACGCCGCGAGGAAGAAGCTCTTCGTATTGCAAAGGAGACGAACGATCTGGAGTCCATTGCGGCGATCCAGAAAAAACGTCAACAAGAAGAGGAACTCATCCGGAAAGAGTTCCGACGTCCTTCCAAACTTGTTGACAGTTCGGAAAAACCGAAACGCAACCGGTCTAAATCGACCGGCGCGCGGGAAAAAACCTCTCAATCAGCAGAGGTCAGAGCCATGAAGGAGGAGGCTAAAAACGCTATTCCTCCAACGAAATTTCGCACACCTCCTGAGGCGTCGAAATCTTCTAAACTTCCTAGGGAACAGTATCCGAAGCTACCGATTCCGGAAGCTCAGAGGATGAAAAACCTAGCGAAGAAAGGCTCAAAGAACCCTATTGCACCTTGTACACCTTCGTATCCGAAGATGGTACAGGTCAATAAAAAAGGCTCAAAAGCGGCCAAAGCGATGAACCAGCCCGCCAAGCAATTCGAAACAATTGACTTGACGACTGCGTCCCCGGCTCATTCGACAGCGCTATTTACGCCTGACGAGCCGAGAGTCATCAATCTCATTTCCGAGAGCGATGATCATTCGCAAAATGTGATACCCGCTGCGGTAGATCATTCTCTACCCAATGAGGTAGAAGAATCATTACCCGCTGCGGTAGATGATTCAATTTCCTTGTATGATGACCTCGATCCCGACGATTTACTCAATGCGGTAATCGACGACGACAGCTCACAACAAGGAAAATCCGAAGGGTCCGTCGATAAAGTTCCGACTTGGAGCGAAGAGGTAGAGGAAGCTCTCCTCAATGATGGACAAGAAGGCCAGAACACCTAAAGAAAACCTTCGATGAGAGTGACGGAGTAGTATAGTGCGATCAAGACGTCCATTTGCGACGCACAATGCCAACTAGTCACTCAATGCAGTACTATTGGTGAAAAGAAGAAAATCAGTCGTGGTAAAAAATAACACGAGGCGAAAATAACTGTCATAAGGGTACTACAAGGTAGTTGCTAACGATGTCCGCCAACCACCGATTATTCTTCTTCACACTTGGATTACGCTGTTTCGCGTACAAAATCTCGGTAAAACGAGGTAATTCGAGTGTATCGCACTATCACTACAGACACAACCCGAGATCCCAATGCGGATTATCGATACCACACGACAGACTACCATGATTCCCAATGCGGACACGTAGTAGCCTGGTGTTACTCGATTGGTCAGTTTAAGTCTGTGGTGATAATATTCTGGTGGGCGGAGCTCTGAGTTTCACCATCTCGTGTCATATCCGGTTTTCCGAGTATGGTACGACGATGGGGTTACTCACAGCCATTCAATGGAATATTCGGTATCGATACACTTGCCAACGTTTTTCCATCTCATAACCACTCAACCTCGCCGTAAACTTCTCAATGCAGAAACATACGGAGGGGCAGTACCCGATATCCTGGTACGGATAGACGTGTGGGCATAACCTGGAGGATGACTCTTGGGAACAAACGTAACCAAGCAGTATATCTTTTCGGGGTCCTTATATCTATTCGCTTGCTCTGTTGCGAGTTGATAGACGAAGGGGCATATGTGATATACTTTATGCCTTGCATGTTTATGCCAGTACTTTACGGGTGCGCTTGAGTGGTAACACTGATTGTTGTCTCCCACTGGCAACGCCGGAGGGCGTGGCTTAGTGGAAGTAGCCGAGCCGAAGCGCGAGGTTACGAGGTAAAGACAAGTCAGTAGTGTAGTTGTAGCCGCTCAGTGCAGTAGCTCTTCTAGTTGGTTCCAAGTGCTCTATTCGTGGTTAATGTCTGTGAGTTAATTCTCTCTCCGATGCCTATTTCGGCACACTCGTGTACCCTTCGGGGTGCATTGTCAATGTAATGTTAACGTGATGTGTTAGTGAAGTGATAATGTGTACTTATCATGGTTAAACGTCCATGATAAGATCGGTAAACGTGTCGGTTAAATGGTGAAATAATCCATTTCGTTTGTATTAGTGAGGTGGTTTCGTACCCTCCAGGTAAAGTAAGTTAATAATATATCTTAAGTGGTGTATTATTTACTCAACGGTAAAGCTCTAAGTATCCGTGAGCTGATTAGACGTTGATAGGAGTAGATTTGAGGCGTTACGCTAAAGATCTAAGCACGAGGAAAGTAATACGTGGCTACTTACTCATTGCAGGAAGTAGTTATTTATTACATTGTGTGGTACTAAGTGGATAGTAACTCTACGACCCAGGTTCGGGCAAAAACCTATCACCTATAGTGATATTTCCTAGAATTATTCCTATAGGTGTACATCCATTCTATATACTATAAGCGAATAAAGATAATCAGTACCATTACAGGTAAGTTAGTACAGGAATATTTCTCTTTAGAAACGAAGTGCTAATGTGAGATATTTAAAAACAGGTATAAGTATCTAACTACCCTATCTACACTTTTGGGTAAATAATAAGGTATGTAGGTAAGTAACTTTCTTGCTTATAGCTAGCTGTACCTCTTAAATGTGTACTTAAGTTATTATAATAATGTACATTTAAAAGTTATTAATTTTTAATTTGGTGAATTCTCGTTTTAGCATTTCGTTCATGTTTTGGCGATTGGTGAGTGATCCTGCATTCTGAAGAATCTCACTCCATGTGAAAATTGATTAACATTTTGTACACAGAAAATGCATTCTAGCGTTTCGATTTTGTTCTTTGAACCCAACTGTTTTGTAATAAGTACCATTTTGTTCTGTTCTATAAAAGTTGTATCGTTTCGTTGCTTGTCGTTTTGTTCCAGCCAAAAAGGCAAAAAAGTGAGATAAGTGGACATGTTCTGATTGATTTGAGGATTACCTACCTATTTTATCGTTTTTTGGTAAATTTTGTTTTCTATACAAATAACTATATAAATACTTGTAATTATAAAATCAATTGATCGAGATATAGACATTTTGTTTAATTTATTTCTTCGATCTCATGGTCAGCTTCTCACCGCCGCGGTTTTCAGATTAAAATACGCCGATCTGACTACTCAGTTACCTAACTCGAAAAAGTCCAGTTTATTCCCTATCATTGTTAGGTACCTACCTATTGGCAGACGCAGATATCCTCAATGTCGACCTATATACATCTATGTAGGTACCTACCTATCAGTTAAATGACCTAATTCATCAATTGAGTGGCAAAAATATGCACACACCATCCTCTCCTTCCAAAAAAATATACTGAGAAACATAAAAATACATCCGGTTGGATCGCGGAAAAAAAATGACGAATTTTGACCAAATCTAGCAGAGCCCTTCATTTTGAGTTGAAAATGACTCAGAAAGTTTTTTAGATCCTGGTCATTTTGGTTTTTAAAAGTTCAAAATAGATAAGAAAAATTGTTCAATTCATCATAATTTTATGTCTTACTTTCAAAGACATGGAAAAATACACGATAAATTCTCGTCATTATGTAAGACTTTCAAAAACAACAATTATGTACCTATTTCTGGCATTTTTATATTATGCCATATTTTCTATCATTTTACGAGTTACCCATCAGGGTTTATTAAAATCTCTGGAAAAATTCGATCACATTTAGTGATTTAGAGCATTCATCTGAGTGTTTTGGCGACTGGTAGAGTTTTATGAGTTTTATTTGGTTTTAGGTGGGGAGGGGGGTCCCAAATTTTGTACTTGGTTAATAATTCAAGCAGTCATTGTAAACGTAATAATTATGTACCAATGAAAACGAATAAATTTATTGAAAACATGCATCATATCAAAACATTACATTTACCAATAAAATTAAAATAATAAGTACAGGTAGGTATGAAAAAATGTGATCAAAAACAATTTTTAGAATAATTAAAGTCTTCTATTTTTTGGCGATTGAATATTCAGAGGCATTCTTGAACGTCCATATTCTTTGTTTTATTTTTTTTTTTTTGAATGGAAGGAGTCTTGAATTATGTACCTACTTGATCGACCAAAATAATATCATACTCTGCCTATCGTCGTCGTCGTCGTAGTCGCGCTCCTTTACAGGAGATAGCGTATACTTCCATCTATATCAGCCGGTTTCTAGCGTATCTGATAGTTTCTTTCAGGGTCTTACAGGGAGAGTTGGCCGGTGAGTTTGTTGCACTGCTGGGCCGTTCACGTCTTTTTTTGAACGGCGTTCGTTCACGTTCAATGAAATTTTCAAAATTATCGTTCACGTTCCGTTCATTTTTTTACCAAAAAATTCCGTTCCGTTCAGCGTTCTGTTCAAATAAAATTCAAGGGCTACGTTCACTTACCGTTCGCGTTCATGAACGCAAATTAGTCCAATTGAAAGCTTAAAAATTGGAAAAAAGGGTAAAATGCTACCAAAAAACCGGAAAATTGCAACTAATAAATTACTTTTAGAACAGTGAAAAAAGCCGTTCCGTTCCCGTTCCGTTCAACTTTCAATAATTTCATTTCCGTTCCGTTCACGTTCGTTCAATTGGTGGAAAAATCGCATCCGTTCCGTTTGAACGCGCGTTTTTGAACGCGAACGAGCCCAGCAGTGGTTTGTTGTTAACATCTCCGATCGTTTCCTCCCTCTTGTAGTTCTTCCTTGAATTTTCCCCTGTACCGCTAGCATGAAAATACCGTTTTCTCGTATTTTATGAGCTAGATACTTTAGCTTTCTGTTCTTTATATCTTCTACTACGACTTTCCGCTCCTCTCCTACTCTTGCTAATACTTCCTGGTTGGTGATGAAGTCCTTCCATGAGATCCGTAGTAGCCTTCGATAGCACCACATCTCAAAAGCAGATACTTTCTTCTCGCATTCTGCACTCATGGTCCATGTTTCACAGGAATACTTCAGAACGGTCCATACGTAGCATCGCATAATTCTCTTTCTCAGAGCTAGACTCATCGTTCGATTTCCCAGCACATTGGCTAGGTTGTTAAAGGCGCTTTTTGCCATTCCAATCCGTGATTTAATTTCTTTATGATCTCTACCATCATTATTTATCAGTGCTCCAAGGTATATGAACTGATTTACATTTTCAATTTCTTGAGTTCCGATGTTGATTTTGACCTCCTTGAAGTCTCCTTTTGTAAATCTCATCACCTTGGTCTTGCCTGCATTTATCTTCATTCCATATTTTAATCCAGCACTGTTGATTTGGTTGATCATTTTCTGCATCTGCGCTTCTGTTTCAGCAAGGATCACTTTGTCGTCTGCGTAGCTTATTTCATTTATTCTCTTGCCGTTGATCTTGAATCCCATTTGTTTGATTCGCGCTTCTCTCATTATTTCTTCTGTGTATACGTAGAACAGCCTAGGTGAGAGGGGGCATCCTTGTCTCACACCTCTCTTTATACCACATCTATTCTCCGAGTACTCAGTTCCAAACTTGATATTTGCGCTCTGCTCCCAGTACAAGTTCTTGATACGAGCAATCAATTCTATTAAAGCAACTGGATATCACCTCACATGTTGCAAAACTGCAAACAAATGTTGCAGCAATGGCAAAAACCCCATACATTGTTTTAAAAGCCTTTCTAAGCAAGTACAGTTCTTTAAAATAATTTGTCCTCGGAATATTATTTTCTGTAAAATAATTTTTCACACATCGAGTTTCTTCATCTCCCGTACGGAAAAATACTATGGCGAACTATAGTATTTTTCCGTACGGGCTGTTGGGGAGTTTTATATTTTCATTGATTTTTCTCAACTCTTCTATATATCTTTACCAGTTTCAAAATTGAAATTAAGTACATATATACGTTTTCAACCAAATTGAACAACGTTGAATTATTTAAAAATCGCTCCTGAATTTCAGAGGTCACAGTATCCAAAATTTCAAAATAAAGTTGTTTACTTTACACTTGTCTTCATCACTTTGCTTATGAATACCGGAACTCTCTGTGGGAAATTTCAAGAGAGATAAGTATGGATTCTCGAAATGAACATAATAATATAGAAATTACCAAGTAATTTACCTGTTGATTAAAATAAAATGTCTCCTGCCTGGTTCAAATAGGTAATAAGTCTTCTGGATAAATAATAAAATAATTCTTCTAAATGATAATATGTAACTTCTGAATAATTGGAGTAATTGAATAAATCAATTACTGCGACGTCCAAAACCTAAAGAGGAGGCAGGCAGAAAAAGAACACAGGGCCCAATTAGTTTCATTGAAACTAAGTGAGTAAATTTAGACTAAAAAAAGGCAGAAGAATTTAGTGTAAGCGGTCCTAAAGCAATTTCTAAAATAGTCAGAAGGGGGTTCTTAACCCAGGGAGCTGGAAAAGACCTCTGGTGAATTTGAGTGATTTGAGTGCACCATGTGTACAACTGACAAATCTAACAATTTACTAAAAATATGATTTAATAACTCACTGATGGTGCCGTCGGCAAATCCTGCTCCATTGCAGCTTCTCCTGTTGTCTCCGGCATATTTTTCGAAGAAATGTTGAATAATTTGTTAATTAAAATTACCACAAGGGTCAAACTTGAAAAATGAACAATATTGTTAGTTTAAGATGCAAAGGGCAAATGGCAGAGTTCAAAGAGGAATAGTAGTTTATTGTGGGGGCCTGAGTCATTCCCAAAGAGGATTTTTGGGGGCCATTTTAATAGTTGACCAACTCATAGGATGAGTCACCCTTCCAAAGAGGTCACTATCCTTCTGAAATCGAGGTGGAGAAATTATGGGTAATTACCACGTAATTTACCACCCCTAAATTTGGTAATTTTCAAGTGGAGCGTCAGTGTAGCCACTTGAAGTCGATTTTTCAACATAAAACAAATTCACTGTAACGCTCATTTGCTTTGATTTTACATTTGCTACTACAACAACTTGGAATATGGTTGAAACTTTGAAAGAGGATTCGATATATTAGGAAATTCTAATTAATCATAACAATCGCTCAAAACTTTGCCGAAATCTTGATCTCTACAAATATGCAATTATTTTGAATGCGAAATTGCAAAAAATGGAAAAATGATTTCAAAATTTGTTTGAAAGAGGAAAAATTAGCGAATTCATCCGACGACGGGGACGGGGCAAAGCGTTTTGCCAGCCCTGGCAGTGCCCTAGCTGGCTACCCTTATGCTGGCAATGGGCCAGATTTTTTTATACTGGGCATATACATATAATTGCCAGGAATGCCAGGATTCTCAACTCGTGAAAATAACTTCAACTTGAACAAAATTTTGTTCTTACAATATTAGAAATTATCTACGTACATATTATCGACGGGAAGCCGAATTCGCAACAAACGTCGTCGGAAATGAACAAGATAAAATACATCTATGTAATGTACTAAAATTACAATCATTCTGACTAATTTTTATTTCATCTCTCCTCAGTAAGTACATTGTTACATCTGAGCACCATGTGTTTTTATTTTTACCAGTATTTAATTTTATTAACATACTACTTGATAGTAGATCAAGATCACCAATTAAATTGATACAATGTTTTCGAAATTAGACTTCTAACGTCGCCGAATTTTTTAATAGTACCTACTTAACTATTGTTGTATGTTTTTCAAGTCCGAACTTCGCGCGTTCGATTCGATTACCTATACCTAATTTTCGTTTTCGTTTTCAAAATCTTGTTACAATGATTGAATTGGTGTTTTTCTTCCAATACATTTCGGATCTCGTACTCTATCAGGTCAACTTTAACCTACACTTGCACAAAGCCTGCCTTTCCAATACAACGGACGTAAAGTCTTACAGAGATTGCTATATCAACCTACGAGGATTTAGTTTAGTCACGAATTTCACAACTTATTATTCTCGTTTGGCTGTGTCAATTCTGTGCGTACTTTATGTATCATTAGCCATATCTTGGAGTGACATATCCGGTCGGCGTCGAAGACCACTCATCTTCATAGCGATTTTCGGACAAATCATGAAGTCGATCAGTGGCTTAATAAATCATTTTTTCAATACGAGTATGGTAGTGACATTCATTTTCAATATGATTTTCGAGTTAATTGGAGGAATAAATATGATGTTCGTAGTGGCACAGATTTACACATGTGAGACGTCCACTGTAGGAAATCGTACCATGAGGTTGGGGCTGTTATGGGTAGTTAGGCTAATATGTGAGGTAATTTTCTACGAAATCGCAGAAAAATTTGCATTAAATTCTGGATTTTACTACTCGTATACCTTCTGTATCGTACTGTCAATTATTGCGCTTGTACTGGCTACCCTTCTGATCAAAGATGAATTTGTCGTTCCGGAGGTCGAGAAACCGAGTCTTTTGCAATTGTTCGATGTGACCCGAATTGTCCACAGTTTCAAATTGGTATTTAAGAAAAGCCTAAGAAGTAAACGACTGCTTGTTTTGTTGCTATTGATCGCATACGTTATGGTGTATTGTGTTTATGAAGGTATGTTTTATTTTTGGTATTTTAAGAAACCCTTTTTGTTGTTATTTTTAACTGATCCTAATTAATAATGTAGGATGGTACTAAGATACCATAGATTTGAATTATTTACGAGTACCTATGGCACATGCATCAGTTATACAGAAAGACACCCAAACGTTTTAGAAACGCCCCACCCCTTCTGTTTTCACTTTTTTAGTCATATTCTCATAATCATTTTAAAATTCTTGTTTACTACTTACATAACGAAGTTTTTTCACCTTATTTTTTCAGGCGAAAATGGAACTGCTGCTCTTTTTCATATTCATTTTCAACAAGCGTACAAACGTAGAGTTGACTCGATATCGGTTACCTTCGCTAAAAATCTTTCAATTATTTTCAGTAAGAATTTTTACCATTATTATTATCACAAATAGAGGCGGATTGCAAAAAAAAAAAAACAAGTATTTGTACAGTGCCCCTGAAAAAAAGTTATGGGTTTTTAAAAAGAGGACATTTTCGAAAGAAATACCTCATTTGGGCACTTCAACTTACTACTCATTTTTATTTGAAATAATATGAGGCTTTATAATTAATTACTGATGATCATAAATTACTAGACACCTTGCTTTGTTGTGTAATCCTGAGTAAATGCTTGAAAATCCGAGATGTTTCGATCGGAATTTTTGCTGGCATCTGTAATCTCATCGGAGTCATTCTGTATTTCTTGGTTGGTAACATATGGCACGTTTATATTGGTAGGTACCTAATATTTTTCTATCGTAAAATCTTTTTCTGATAAGATCAGAGTTTTGATCAGATTACGTCTGTTCAGACTTGATCAGACTTAATCTCCGTGTTTCAAGTCCAATGAAGAGTAAACCTTAATAAAATTTAGGAAAAAACATTGAAATTAAAATAGGTACCTATTTCGATAGGTAGGTACTTTGTTTGATACCATCCTTAATATTTCTTTTTTAATTTTTAGCGACGATGTTGAATGCCTTTCATGGTGTGATATTATTCACCAGTGTTTCTTTTTTGACCAAATTTTACGATGGTAAAGAATTTGGTGAGTTGATTTTAAATATTTAAATGTAGTACCTATGTATGCCTCACTTTATTCACCCTCTCAGTAACTTGAGTGCTGAATCGTAGAAATAAGAACATGAGCATCTGGAAAATCGAAGTGTTTGAATTATAGCAACTTACGAGTATATGTACATTGTACATAAATATATTTGATAATTGGGTAGTTCCATCAATTTTACACAATTTTGCAGTATGTTTCCTCGCCAAAAAAAAATTCTTTTGAGAATTTTTTTTTGGTTGGAATGGTTAATATATACATTTGAGACTTCATTGATAGTGTTGTGCCCAATTCATATCTCTCAGGGGAGGGGGGAGAGCCATTTGAAAATGTGGGATTTTTCTGCAAATTCAAATCAAAACTAGTCTTTTTTGAGAGAACTGATCACATACAAAATTAAGAAAAGTGTTTCAGTAATTCAATTCAAATAATTTTTAAATTGAGAATATACCACGAATTTTTAAGATTTCTATGTGAAAATTTCTCCGGCTTGGTCAAAAAAGTATAAAGTCCATGGCGAAGGAAAAAACGTCATCCCCCATGACGGTGGATAAAACTTCATTAAGTAGGGATAATATAAATGTAAAATAGTTTAAATTCGTGTTTTTTAGTGTAAGTAGTATCAGTACTCACCACATAATAATTTTTCAACATTTCTCAGTTTTTCTCTGTTTGTGTGTGGCAGAGCTGAGAAAACCATGACGAAAGAAGCGGAAAAAGATAAATAACCATATTTTCATGGAATCACGTTTATATACTGCATAGCGGTGTTCGGATTCAGTATTTTATCAGTGGACAAGATTTGGTGAACTGTCTAAACAGTTTTTCCATTTTCAAACACCAAAATTTGTAAATAGTGAGCCGTTGGGAATGCATTGAAAATTAACCACGCCGAGGGAACAAAAACTCGAAGACAGAGGTTTGAGGTCACTCCACAGCATATAGGTGTCACTGAAGTGAATTGTGTTCATACTGAAATTTGCGTGTAGTTTTCAGGAATAAAAAAAACGAATGTCAAAATTGCAGAACATCACCACTCTTTGCTAACCAGCTATGTAACTATTTAAAAACAAGATGTGAGACAGCCATGACGATGGAACTCTTGATCATATAAAGGGGTCTGTGGCCCGGAGGGAGGGGGTTGAATTCATTGTAGTGCCTGAAAATGTTGGATGGGGACGACTTCTATTGACAAAACCATTCACCATTACTTTTCATGTGAATACTGTAAGTGAAATTTTACATGGACGCAAAAAGTGTAAAATTGGTAGAACTACCCAATTATGAATGAAAATGTACGTACACAGAACTACAGTTTAAAATACCTACGAGTAGGTATGTACCGAACAGTACGTACCTGTAAACATTACGAGTAATTTTTCAATTTTTTTGTGGTTTTTATTTTTAGGAAGGTTGTTTGCTGTGCTTAATATCTTCTATACCTTTGTTTTAATCAGCGAATGGGTATATACAATGGTTTTTGCAAAAACTATCAACTGCTTTGTCGAGGCTGTATACATAAATAGTTTTTCCTTGGATGTTACAGTTTTATTGCTATACTGGTGAGTAGCTATTACGCTTTTAGTTGGTAAGTTTACAGGATTATTTCTTTTTAGAAACGAATGACTAATGTGAGATAAAAAAAAGCATACTTACCCTATACATTTACTTAAATAATATGTAGGTACTATGTATGAAGTAGGTACGTGGGTAACCTTCTTGCTTAGCTATACTGCACGCCTGTACCTCTTAAATGTGTAAGTTATTATACTATAAATGTATATTTGAGTGTGATTAATTTTGTCGTTTGGTGAATTCGTTTTAGCATGTCGTTCATGTTTTGGCGATTGGTAAGTGATCCTGCTTACAGTTCCATGGAAGAATCTCATGTTTATGAAAACTGATCAATGTTTTGTACACAGAAAATACATTCTGGTACCTAGTACCTATTCGCAAAAAAATAATATTTTGCATTTATTTAGACTAAGTAATTTTTTATACATCAGGTATACCTACACATCTACCTATACCTAGGAATATACATATAAATATTAGGTAGGTAACTTATTTGGTACAGGGTGTCCAGAAATATCGTGAACCCCAAAGAAAGTTTTTTTTATTAAAAACATAGGTTGGCAACGTAAAATAGATGCATATAATAAATTGGTGGAATGTTATCACCTTTGTCTAACAACCAATCATGTGCTATCATTATTATCATTCAGTGTGATCAACCGCGCAAAACATATAGCAGAAAACTTTTTAAAGGGTTCACGATATTTCTGGGCACCCTGTGGCCTGTATGTAATTTGTACCTATTTTATAATTTTTCTCAATTTTGTTTCTATCGAACCATCTTTGATGGTAAATTCTGTTTATATTTTCAATCAATTAACTCCTCATCATGTTAGTCGTTTGATCGCGATGATGAGGAGGTATTTTTATAAATTTGCTCGAAACTACCCAGTGATTCCAGACATTGAGGTAAGTAGTGGTGTTGATTAATCGATATAGATATCGATTAATCGATATAAAGTCATATCGATATCATATCGATATAAATTTCCATATCGATATTCTCAAATTATTTCGAGGACAATGCTCAAAACACACATAAATTGAACTTTTGAATGGAAATTTTTCAAAATTTTGAGTGAGCACATCAGATTTTTGAAAATTATTTATGTTTTACGCTCTATAATTTGGTTTTTTCTTGAAATCTCTATAATAGATTGTATTACGACGAAACTTCGAACTGAGTTAGTTAATTTTTAAGGTAATAAAGTATAGAAAATCCAGCATTGAAAAATATCGATATATATCGATATGTATCGATATCTCGAGGCAAATATCGATATGATATCGATATAAAAAATTTTAAAATATCAACACCACTAGAGGTAAGTCAATCCTACAAAAGTGTACTTAAAAACTAGTGCTGTCGCTAAAGGTCTTATTTATTGGGGGACCGCAGGAGAGACAGTAAATGCGTACAGTTGTTTGAGATTATTCATTAATCGATCCCTTTAATCCTCCTAAAACTGATTGTAATTACCTAATCGTAATTACAGTCAGTTTTACATCTTTCAATGGCCTAGAGAACCATTGAATCTCTTTACGTTCTTCCACAAAATGTATAGGAAACTCAATTTATTGTGTTTGCCTTTTAGTCCCCTACCACTTGTGTGGTATAAGGAGTACCTTAAAAAAGTCTTCTATGACCGGTGAGCCACCTTGCATAGGCGTAACTGGCTTAAGTCCTCCGAATAATTATATCATAGATGTTGTATTATTTATTAATTGCAATAAATTATGTATAACTATTCGATTCTTTTCCTTGATTGGTGAGAGTGGTCAAGTATGAGAGTCCAATTGTGAGATGAACTGTGTCATTCAGATTGATTTAGGTAGGTATGTGAGCTATCTGAACGAGCGAAATTATTTACCCCCTTAGGAATAATTTCTACCATCCCCTCTTGGCATTTATTATTACCACCTTCTCTTATCTACATTATGACAGATCGCACCGTTACATACTGCGTCAATCTGTGCTACGAGTATTTTCCATCAAATTCCAAAATCACTTTCATGGATCTACCGAGTGGGTTAAAAAGCAAATGGCTTATTTTTGGATAATTTGAGTTTTGAAAATTTTTTCTTTGCGAGTAATTCGTTTTAATTTAGCCAAAATATTGAAAGATAACAAATTATTCCAGAAGCTGGAAAAATATTTTGAGATGCAGAGTAATTATACTGCCAATATTTTCAAAAAAAACCAACAAAAAAACCGAAAACAACCTCAAATTCATCTTATTTGAAATTGAAAAATTGTTATTGAATCTTCATTCATAACATATTAGAAATCCCGCCAAGGACTAGGTTTAGAGGGGATAACGTTTTGTAAAACTTCTTCGATCTTACATGGGAACGCAACGCTGCATTTCCCGCCGCGCAATCGTGGAAAGTTTTCGCTCGACGGGCTCGTACCGTCTCAACATTCAATCTCTCGTGCGTGACCTCTATATGTATAATATTATTTTTAATATCAGGATAAATTATGGCTTCTTCAAAGTAAACACAGAAATGCTCGAATTTTCCAGAAAAATAAAAAATAATAACAAGTCGATTGTCATTGCTTCTTAAAATGAAACTTTTGACACATTTTTTTTTAATTCCAATAATTGCAAAACTTTTATTTTTAATGACGAACTGCCCAGGGGCCAATCCACATCAATGCGATCAAGAAGTGGAAGGAAGGGAGTGGGGGGGTTTGCGATTTTTTTGAATTTATTCCTGTGGAAAGACCTTTTGAAAAAGATTACCAATGACGCAAATCGCAGCCCTCTAGCCCTTTTTTAAAGGCTGCTAGGGGGTGTCAAAGTTTTCAGTGAACTTGAAATATCATCCATTTTTGCAGTGGATTACTCGATAACCACAATACCTATCAGAATGGAACTTTTTCCAAAAGTTAGGAATTTTGAAAGGCTTTTTGGCGATATCATAAAAATCAGTGTTGCCACTTTTTTTTGTACGAAAAATTAGCTCAAAAAATTTCAAAACGTAGTTTTCATTTCGTTCTAGGGGTATAGCTTTTGAAAATGGAATTTGGATTTCTTTTGAAAAAAAAAAGACTTTTCTACGGTTATGAAAGTTGGAGAATAGAATCTAAAAATTGGTTAAAAAAGAGATCCTAAAAACGTCCAAAAATCCGGATTCTGGAAATTCTGCCAAAATCCGATATAAAAAAACACTTATAATATTTATTGAAATGCCTCCATCGTAATGTAACAACCGGATCAGTTGTGCGATAAATTACTGCACATTTTCAATTGTATTTCTTTATTTTTGAAGATTATTTTAGAAATTAAAAATCTAACACATTATCACAGTACATAAAACTCAATTTTAACTTCGCACATTTTGAGACAAATAACTAGGTATACATACTTAGGTACTCAAGCTCGTGTCCGATTAAATTGAATAATGAATACCTACCTAACTATAGTATATTATCTTAATTCTTTCTTCGGATAATTACCTATAGGTATGTAAAACTGATAACTGCCATTCATTACATAGAAACGTCATCACCTGAATTACCTATATCTCCTTGTTCATGGTTAATTTTTCACCTCTCAACATCTTCTTCGTATTACAGCATCACTTCTGTTTATTTTCGCAACGGCAAATCAGTAATTTATGCCAAAATCTCAACAACAATCGTCTTTCGTTACCGTAAATTACGAGTATTTGACAATTGTTGCGCGTATTCAAGCCACGAACTCGGTGCATTATTACTTACTCGTTTATTTCGCGTGCATTTTTACCTACCTACCTTGTGATTTAGTACAATGTTGGAATTATTGAGCAAGTCTGTGAAGCACATCACCATCGAACCGGTATACTTCTTTCACTACACCACGTACATCTTGCTGGACCTGATCAACACTAACCTATACCTACAGAAAGCCTGTCGTTTCAATGCAACAACCGAGCCAGACTTGAGTACGCCTTGTGATAATGAAAAACAAGGAGTATTATTCGCCTCGAAGATAAACTCTAATTATCGTTACGTCATGTTCACCGTGTGCATATTGTATACAATGTTGGCCACGTGCTGGAGCGACGAATCAGGTCGACGTCGAAGACCTCTCATCTTTTTGCCAATCTTCGGTCAAATCTTGCAATCGATCAACGGCTGCGTACATTCGTATTTCTGGTACTGGACTCCTTTGTCAGCAGCCATCTCGGATATGATATTCGAAATGTCTGTCGGTGGCATTAGCTTGATGATCATCGCCGTCCAGATTTACGTTTGCGATATGTCCAATACGGAAAATCGCACCATGAGGTTAGGATTACTATGGGGAGTGAAGACTTTATGTATGCCTGTAGGCAACGGAAGCGCTGGATTCTTACTGCGAACCATCGGATTCTTCTACTCGTATTTCGTATGTTTGGTGTTATCGGCTATTTCGCTGCTATTAGTAGTAATTCTAGTCAAGGATATATCCGTTGTTCCGGCAGAGAAGCCGAGTTTTTTGCAATTATTCAACCCGATCCGTATTGTCCACAGTTTCAAAGTTGTTTTTAAAAAAACCCTAGGAAGTAAAAGATCGCTCGTTTTATTACTATTGATTGCATACGTTGCCGTGTATTTCACTTTTCAAGGTTCGTCTTGTTTGGGTTTATTTTTTCCACACTTTTTTATAGAACCATTTCTTTCGCATGCGATGGTTGAACTCATAGATATGAGGAAGTAAATATCTTCTTTGCGGTTGTGTGTACCTATCGCTGTAGGCGATGTAATTAAACGAGCAATGCTGCATTCGATCGCACGAATACCCAGTAATTGATTTATTTATGTCTATTTTTTTTCAGGAGAAAAAACCGTATTTTATTTATTCATCAGGTATAAATTTCATTGGGATGAGAAGCAATTTAGTCTTTATCTCGTCTATCGAAATATCGTCGTTGTTTCCGGTACGAGTTTACTTGGAAGTAATTTTTATTTTTTTTGGTAATTTTATTTGACTGATTTTAATCGCAATGGTGATTTAATAGGTACCTTGTTCTGTTCTTTCATTCTGAGTAAATGGTTGAAGATCCATGATGGTTTGATTGGAGCTTTTGCAGGGATGTGGGATATTGTTGCGGTGATTGCTTATCTTTTGGCTGATCGAGATTGGCAACTTTATGTTGGTAATTATGTGTATGTTTTTTAAAGTGTAGGTGGGTAATTTATTTTATATTTTTGGGAGATCATAATGACATTAAATTAGATGAATAGGTATTTACCTATTCCTAAAAAAATATTAGAATTTGACCTTTTTCTGAGTATTTTTATTTTTTTAAAAAAATTTATGGATATCTCAAGGGCAATCTTGATTTTTAAGAGAGTAAAATGATGAACGATAGGAATTAGTATTGAAATCTCGTACTGTACACCCAACTACCTATTCATCAATGAGAGCAAAAATGCTGAAGTTCAGCTCCCTCGTCATGAAGTGAGAGAATAATTATGATAACATAAGTATTTTCTGATTTTCTCTTTCTAAAGCAGTGCTGCTGAGATACCAATGTGGACATAGGGCAACAAAATAAAGGTTTTGTGATAATTTTTCATATCCCCTCATCCTTCTAAAGCAAGTTCGTATTCATTTTTAAAAAAATCGAGGTCGTGAATGAATTGCTTACAAAACAGATTTTCCCACAAGCAGATGCTCCCCTTAAAAAAATTGATAATTTGTTTTCTAACAAAAAAGTTTATTGAAAAAGTTTCTTCTGGAAACGTTTTTTCTTTCGCGATGAACAATTATTAGAAAGAAGACTTCTCTATAAGAGAACTTTTTTTTTGAGAAGTTTTTTCTTGCAAGAGACTATGAAGTTTTCAGTTTTTCTTCAAAACTTAAGATTGTATGTGTATAGTTAATAATCAAAAATGAAGTTTTCATTTTTTCCTTCTTTTCAAAAATGAGGTTATATTATTTTCTGTCCAAAAATAAAATTTTCAGACCTACCTACTAACTTTAAAAATGAAATGAAATTTTCATTTTCTATTCAAAAATAAAGTCCACAAATTAGAAAAAAAAATACGAGCCCTTGCTTCACTTACCCCAACCCCCTCCTGTTCCGGCAAATTTCTTGAACAGGACAAACCTAAATTTAAAGATCCATAACTTGAAGTGCTAAAATGAATTTTTTGATAATCGATGCATTTTTGAAAATCAACGGGCCAAAAAAATTTTAAAAATGAAACAGCCTCACTGCAGATTCTTGAAAATTGAAATTTCCCCAAAATTTTACCAAATGAAGTTGGAATGGTAAAATTCACTTTATACCTACCTACTCTGACCTCAACATTCAGAGTTTGATTGGAGATGGTTTCGAGTAATTTTAGAGCCTCCAGTGCGGCGATACCAATTTTGGAAATTCCAATTATTGAAAAAACATTTCGAGCAGAAAAAAAACTGTTCATTTCAACTTACGTAGGTAAATTTCAGCTTATCAAATTCATTAGGTAAAATTTATTGAAAATTTCAACTTTCAGAAATCTACTAGAGGCTTTAGAACTGCTCACAACGATTCGAGACAGTTTTGAATCTGATGAAATTGAAAATAGAGTACGTGGCAAAGCCTATAGCTTTCTTGGTTGATTTGGTGAAACGAGTGAAGCTCCAAGTAATTCTGTTTTCAAAAAAAAAAAAATACTATTTAGAAGAAGTTTTTCTTTCAAAAAGGAATCACTTAGAACAATTTTACCACAAAAAATATACTTTATATATTTAAAAAATTGCCAACTAAATTTTTTTCAACTTTTAGGGCTCTATTACAGAAGATTTACATAGGTACCCAAAAGAATTGAAAGAGACTTTTTATCTTGAAAAAGATGCTAAGTTATTCATTAATTGAAAAAGAAAAAAAAATGCCTTGACTTTTGTTTTTTTTTTATATTTGATTTTTTTAACATTGAGGGAGAAAGGTTCCAAACAGAGAGACCAACGTATGTATTATTTAGGAGACCAGGAGAGATTTTTTCTAGAAAAGAGCATCATTTAAAAAAATCCGACTCAAAAATAAAAAATTGGACCAGGAGAGATTTCATCTGGAAAAGAGGATCATTGAAAGAAAATCTGTCTCGAAAATTGAAAATTGCTAAGCAATAAAATTTTTGCACCAAATTTTTCGTTTTTTTTTCAACTTTGAGGGGCTTCTACCACGATTTAATTGGAGGGGGCGGTTGGCTAAAATTGTTAGGGATGTTACCGACATTTTGAAGGATAAAATAAACCGTGAAAAATTACACAAGTAATATAAATTAAGCAATCTACTCTAATTCAAATTTTAATTAGGTTCTAATTTTAAATCTTTATTTATTCTACTGGAAACCTCACAATCAAATTTACTCAAGTCTCAAAGTTGAAAGTTTTACCATTAAACTGTTATAATGAAAAATTAGGAGGTTTGCGCCGACTTCCGAAAGGAAATGAGCCCTAATAATTAATGGAATATGCAAATCTATTCACACTCAAGTTAAAGATGTTGCATTATTGAATGAATAAGGCGCTATGTTTTATTATTTATTTTCAGCGGCTTTGTTTGATCTGTTTCATGGTACTGCGTTGTCTGTCAGCGTTTCTTTCTTAAGTAAATTCTATCAAGGCGACGAGTTCGGTGAGTATTATTTTCATTTGAATTGGTAATATTTGGTCCCTAATTTTATTATTTTGAATTTTCAATACTCATGAATACTCATGTTAAAATATAATCACCAGCGTATTTACATTAGGTAATTACTTATAAGTACCTACGATTACTTACAGGTAATAATAATAATTTTTTTATTTTTCTACAGGAAGATTGAATGCAGCTCTTAGTCTTTTCGCGCTGGCTATTCCGTTTAGTCACCCGGCATACAATATAGTTTTTCAGAAAACTATCGATTATTTTCCATCAGCATTCTTTTTCATTAGTCTTTTCATAAATGTTATGGTTTTTGTGTTGTATTGGTAAGTAGACCATGCTTTTAGTTTTACTTGAAAATGGAATTAATCACTGGGTCATTTTTCTTTCAAACCTATTTATTTTGAAAAAAAGAATTACTGATCGAGCTGAAATTTAGCTCATTAAAAGAGCATGCCACTCGTATCTCAGAACTAAACTGTGACAGTGGTCGAGATTTGTTTTTCAATCCTTCAAGAATTTTTGAAAATTGTGCGAGTGATTGATGAGCTTTTTTAATGAGCCAAATTTTAGTTCAATCGAAATTGATGGATTGTAAAAGTTTTATTGTACTCGTAAATATTCGTGTGCATTTGGCCAACTTTCTGGTATGATATTATAATAGGTACCTATCAATTTTACGTGTGATCATTTTGTTTCAGTGTTTCGTACATAATTTGCCGAATAATGAAGATAACCACTTGAGGAAAAATTTCCACATGAGGAACAATTATGGCAATAAACTACTCGATAACGAGGCGACCGACTTAATATAATATTACCTATGTATTTTATTTTTTTATTGTTATATTTTTACATTCAGGTGACCCTGCATTTATATTTTTTTTTCAAGATAGGTACCTTTCTATTTTTTTTTTTTTTTGAAAATGTTATCCTATTTTAAGTCTGGTAGGATATTTTTAGTTTGAAAAATTTTAAGGATAATGTATAATCATTTTGAGACTAAAATTGGGTATTTTTATTATTAAGATTTGTGAAAAAGGTGTCATATAACGTATATCAATTAATAGCTAAAAGTTAACATTACAATTTTTTTCAAACTTTTGAAAAATTTCAAATTCATAATTAGGTCATAATTGTCAATTGAAAAAGTCTCATAAAAAATGTCTATAAAATTAATTCACTATGAGTTCAAAATTAGGTCATAATTTTTGAAGTTTGAAAAAGGTGCCCCAAGACTGATCAAAATGGCTTAAAACTTCAATATAAAATCAAAAATTTCGATTAAAACTGTTTTTATTGAGAATTTTATAAGAATTTGGATCCCAAAATTAGATCATGAACTTTGAGCTCAAAAATCATTTTTGATTACTATTGAAGAATTTTGAGCTCAAAATTTGGTCACGATTATCAAGATTTCTGCAAAAGGGGGAGATCGACTTATCAAAATAATACGATAAAAATTTGACAGAAAGTCAAAAGCTTCCGTTCCATCAAAACATCGCTTGACTACCTACTTTGAAGAATTTAAACACAAAATTGGGGTACGATTTTCAGGAATTTTCAGAAAAGTGCAATGAGACCGATCAACTAAGTTTGAATATTTGATAAAAAGATTTTTTGAGCAATTCTGAAAAATTTGGAGCTCAAAATCTGAGTACGATTTTTGGGATTTAAAAAACAGTACAATAATTTAAACGGGATCAAAATTTTAAAAAAAATCAAATTCTCAATCTAAACTCTTTTTGAGCATCTTATAGAGAATTTTGAGCCCGGAATTAAGTTGAAAAATTTGGGCACGTGCCATTTTTAAATGTTGTGGTTATTGGGCTCCAGTCTCGTTGGGCCGCTGCGAAATTCCAAAATAAGTAAGTAGGATATATTTTTCTCTGACATTTTCATTTTTCAACCCATTTAGGAAAAATCATCTGAATTTATTAGTTCTTGAAAATTCCTGCCAACTGAACACGTCTTGTTTCCGATTGATCTGTAGAATAATTAATCATTGATCAATCCATCAAATTAGTCTAAATCATATTGTGGAGTTGACGAAATAGGTATGATCAAATGCAATATCATAAATGTTCGGTTAATAAGTACCTCTGTACTTACTGTAGGTACATTCATAAATCGATATTCGATGGTAGATAAAATTTTATTATATGTTTGATTACAGCACGACCTATTTGAATTGTACCTATCAGATGATAATCACCTTCACTTAATCATATTTGATAGCGTGTGTTCGGTTACCTCCACACATTTTTTGGCTCATTAATCACCAAATTTTCAGTTTTTCGCATCAGCTCGCACATTTTCGAAAACACTTTTGAAAATTTGTGGGGAAAAAATCGTACATTTTATCAAATGTATTGGATAGGTGCACATTTAAGCTTAAAAATTATTGTTTTTTTTTTTTTTTTTTTTAAATGAAGAATCACGATTTTTTTTTGATTTATTGATGACAATTTGCTACCTACGTAGCTGAATGTGGAGATGGGTAATTTGAGCATTGGAGCATGGGTTTTTCCAAGAACTTGAACTCGACAATAATTCAAGTGATTTCTTTTGAAAAAATTAGGTATAATCTATCTCCTGTTTTGTTAAGCGCCGTGACCAGCATATTGCAGCAAAGTATACAGTCAAATTACAGCTTTTTTAAATCTACTTTCCGAATATATAATCACTAATTACGTTTTTAAAATTTCGTTTTTGTATTACAAGCGTTTAAAGTAGGGTCAAAATTTATGGCCAAACTAAGTAGATTGTATCATTTCGAACCCATTTGTTCATAGTCACCGCGAATTGGAATAATCTACATACATAGGAAAAATGTTCACCTTGCTGTACGTACCTATGTTAACAAAATTTATCGTAAGTTAGATGTTTGATCAGGTGTTCGGCAACGTCGGTCGAATTTTTTTTTTGGTTTATTTGGAGGCAAACAAAGAATTCTGCGCATTTGCTCTCGCGCTAACTCGATACTTACATGTAAATTTTTAATCGTGTTCGTGCCTGTATCATGTCCAAATCGAAAAATTTCGCCAGTTTTTTCAAAATGATAACCGTCGAACCGACCTTTCTCTTGTACTGGGCAGTTTACGTAATAATAGATGCCACCAATACCAACCTACTGCTGCAGAAAAAATGTCGACTCAGCGCCATCTCCGAACCTGACCTGAACACAGCCTGCGACGATGAAAAAAAAGGAGTACTTTTCGCCACCGAAATGAATTCGTTTTATCGTTTCTTGATGTTATTCATCTGTAAATTCTGCGCGGTATTTGCGGTTTCTTGGAGCGACCTGGCTGGAAGACGCCGAAGACCTTTGATTCTTCTACCAGTAATTGGTCAAATTATCCAAGCGATGTTTGGCTGTTTGCATTCATATTTTTGGTATTGGGATCCATTAACGGCTATGTTATCGAATATCGTAATCGAAATGATGACCGGAGGCATTACGTTGATTATTTTCGGGGCACAAATGTACGTTTGCGATGTATCGTCGATGGAAAGTCGTACAATGAGACTGGGCTTCCTTTCAGCGACTCGAACTCTGGCTGATTTATTGGGATATGGTGGTAGCGGATTCATACTCCGAAGTATTGGATTTTTTTACACGTATTTGGTGTGTTTCACGGTATCCGTTATTTCGTTGATTTTGGCGTTGGCTTTGGTTAAAAATATTTCAACTCCGGTTGATGAAAAGCCACGGATTTTGGATGTTTTCAATGTAATGAAAATCGTCGATAGTTTCAAATTGATATTCAAAAAGAGCCTAGGCCATAAGAGAATGATCGTCTTTGTATTGCTGGTCATTTATACTTCGGTGTTTTTCACCACTCAAGGTGTTTTTCTGTTTTATCAGTTCTGTAATAGTTTTAAAAACCTCGAGACCAATTTTTAAATTGAAAAATTGTTTGATTTCAGGAGAGAATGGTATTTTATACCTATTTTTGAGGTATAAATTTCATTGGGATGAGCGTAAATACAGTTCGTATGTTTTCTATCGATATATCGGCGTTATTATGGGTAAAATATTTCTTGGCATATTAACTCATTGGTTTAAATTTCACCTAATATGTACTTTGAATTTTTGTTTGCAGGTAGCATATTTTGTTCTGTTGTGCTGAGTAAGATTTTGAAAGTGCATGATGGAATCATTGGTGTATTTGCTGGATTATTTGATACAATAGCCGTTCTTGGATACCTATTTGCTAATCAAAACTGGCATCTTTATATTGGTAGGTAGAATAACACAGAGAACAGAGACATTTATTTCATTCATTCTAAGCTGAAAATCAGTTGATAGTGTAGGTAGCTACCTAAACCTGATTTATTCTTCACAGTTCCATTATTTGATATTTTTCACGGAACTGCTCTATCAGTAAGCTTATCATTCATGAGTAAAAATTATGAAAGTCACGAACTTGGTGAGATTTTTAATTTTTGATGTGATGGATTGGATTATGGAGTTGGCAAATGAATGTACTACATCGTTGTGGCATAATTTCAGGTCGTTTGAATTCTGTTATCGGTATATTTGGCCTAATAGTACCAGCTTGTCATCCAATCTATAATGGAATTTTTGAGAAAACTTTGGATGTATTTCCTTCGGCGTTTTTCCTGTTGAGTATTTCTTTAGATACAATCGTTGTTTTTCTGTATTGGTGAGTGAATTACCTACGATTTTTTATAAGAGTTTCATTAGTTAGACCATCCTGTAGAATAGTTCGTTTTTGTGGGACAAAGGAAGAAATCCCTGAAAGTTTTAGCTACCGAATGCACCGAAATTTTTAATTGATAATTTGATTTTTCAACTTTGTAGAGCTCTATTCAGGGGTGCCAACATAATTTAATGAGGGACCATGGGTGGTTTTTTCGTAAAACGAGGATTATTTAACATAATTTCGACACAGAAATCTAAAATTTTTTGATGGGTACCTAAATCGAATTTTTTTTCCTTTTTGATTTTTATTGACCTGAGAGACCTTTCAGAACCGTTTTTTTTCAACTTGATAAGTACTTAGTTGAAAAATAGCCATTTTTTTCATATCCCCCATCACCTTAAAATGAGTCGTCATTGAAAGCACATGGGTTGTAAAAAACTTCTAATTTTGATTCTAGTGTGACGTATTATGTCAGTCGAAAACTAGAAATACGCGAGAAAGTCATCACCGAGGAAGAAGAAAAACAAATGCTTGATCGAAATGATAGTATTGATTGAAAATCCAGGTAGTGTAATACTTGTCCAGCTAGATAACAGATATATCTACGTATACTCCTAGTTGAGCCCCTACCTATTGTTTAATATTAATGATTTTTTTGACCTTTTTCAAAATTAATTCAATTTTTTTCCGTACAGAGCCTTTATTAATCTTTTCTTCGAAGTTATGCCGAAGTATTTTTGAGCAGTAGAATTTCAAACCCGTCTTATTGAAGCTCTGAACGTTTAATGTGAAATTCCCATGTGTTGGTTAGCGAAGAAACATCGAATAAGTTCACAAAAAATTGGTAGCATCGATGATTATAAGCAGTACACTTACCTAAAAATTGTTTTTAAAAGTTGGTGTGGTGTTTCAATGTAGATATATTTAGGTATCACACAAATTAATGAAATATTCATTGTATGAACTACATAGTTACCAATTTACAATAGAGACTACCTACTTAATAATATAGGTAGGTATATAAAAAAATGATCGTAATGATTTATTAAAACTTACCTTGAGTTTATAAAATCAGATCGAGGGGTTTTGGGGGTGGAAAAATAGCTACAGTAGATACACATAATCTTCAAATTATTGACAGAAAATATGTGACGATGTCTCAACATGAAATATGCTTAATGGTAAATTTTGCTAGATTTTATAGGGTACCAATAATGTTCAAGACAAGATAGATTTTACTTATGTAATAGTGCGATTAGGAATTACTAGGTAAGTACACGCTGACTCGCATTATCAACTGCATTCCTGAAATAATTCGTATAAAAATTTAGCAACGGAAGCAGAGTTCATCTCACATTCTCAAAAAATTGAGCTAACAGTGCGATATTCAAAATCAGTCCTTGTCGATAAAAATTAGATTAAATTTAAAAACACCTTACTCTAGATACACATATGTTCTCTTGCCATTCGTGATGTTAATGGTCTCTGGTCTCTGTGTAGACCGAAACTCGTCCCACACTAGTGTTTTTAATAACAAAAATGTTTCGTGCAGTAAAAGGTGTTTTTAAATTTAATTAAAATGTGCGAAAAAGGAAAACAACACTATACGTTCGATAAAAATTTGCATAAAAATAATTGAGCCTGCACCAGTAAGTGACCGAGATTGTTCGCGAAATAACGCTTTTCTGAAAAATATGTAGTTTCGCGCGCCTAATTAGGTACCACCGATGTGCCAAACAAAGAAATCATAGTTTCAAGATGCCCGCATAATTTCCAGTAAACTCGCGTTTAATTAATTGAGTCTACTTAATTTAATTTTGAAAAGTGATCGTTATTCGGGTACCATAACAATTAGTTATTATAAAATGTTATTCGCTAGCGATGAAACAGATTCAATTTATTTACCTATCAAGTAACTATTAACTACATATTGTCTTTGAAAAACCAAAATGCCAAACCATGAACCATATTGTGGAGTCGAAATTCAGAAAATTCGTGGCTATTATGACGTGAATATATATACAAACATCACCATACCGATATGTTTGGCAGGGATGATCTTGAATCTACTCAACATATTGATATATACAAGGAAAACTATGAATTCGCCTCCGAACTTGATACTCGTCCATTTGGCTGCGGCAGATTTTTTATATTTACTAGAAAGAATTGTACATGTGTGGATGAAGTTTATTCTACCTAACAGTGGTATTGACCGAAAACAATCTTACGCATTGACATTACTTTATTTTTACAACAAAACTTCGCTAGACACGTTTCAGTTTATATCTGCATTTTTGACAGTGCAGTTGGCTGCATGGAGATACATAGCTATAGTACATCCGTTGAAGGAACGTCATTGGTGCAATCAGAAAATCACTCGTAATGTTGTGATCATTGGATATATTGTGGGCTGTGTTTTGTCAGCTTTGCCAGATTATTTGTCATCTGATGTTGAAAAGAGCGACATTGCTGGAAAACCCCATTACGTATTCACATCAGAGCGACATCCCATTATGAACTTAATAGGAAAAATCAACTACGCACTGATGAAAGTATTACCATCAGTAGTCTTACTTGGACTTACTTCCAGGTGAGTAATACATAGGTATAATCGAGACGACCAAAAAGAAGCAATAATATAAAGCTATAGATATATGTAAGGGAAGGGTCACTAATTGACTTCATTTTCCTTTTTGAATTTCAGACTCGTCGTTACCTTATTAGCTAGAAAAACTCGTCGCGAACGATTAGCATCATCCGTAAGAATTGGAAGTAACATGCAAAATGCCGAAATGAGGCAACAAACCAATAGATCGACAGCGATATTATTGACAATTGCGGCATTATTTTTCATTGCCGAGTTTCCAAGAGGAATTCTATGGTTACTGAAAACGATTAATGAGCATGATTGGAGAATATGTTACTATTCATTCAGGCAGATATTCATAACAATAATTAATATTCATGTATCCATCACATTTATTGTATATTACACTTTGAGTCAGCAATTTAGAACCACCTTTAAATCCTTGTTCAGTCGTAACCATTGTCGTAACCCACGTACTATTATTCCTCATCAAACAGTGGCGTAGCCAGGATTTTTTCAAGGAGGGGGCAAAACCAGATTTTTAGGCATGAAAAATCGAAATCAGGAGTAATTTTCTGGAAATCTATTGTGATGTGTGGTGATTTCACAAAAACGAAGGCAAAATTACTGCTCGAGCGAAGCGAGAGTGACAATTTTTAGAAAAAATGGGTCCAAACAACAAAAAAACGTCCATTTTTGCATGTTTTTGTAAAGGTATATATAAAATGTACACCGTAAAGGTATAGATTTAAGTGGTCTCACCTATAGGAATATATCTAGGAAATATCACTAGGGTAAATGTGCCTAAGTTTGCGCACCTAATTTTCAAACAGCCGCTACTTTTTATGAAAAGGAGCTAGAATATTGAAATTTGTACAGAAGGTTCTTCAAACATTTGGCTATGATTTGCCCCAGAAATAAAATTTTTAATCGATTTAGTTTTTGATATTTTGACCAAAAACTAAAAAAAGTCAAATGCGCAAACTTAGGAATATGCCTTCCTAAGATTGCGCATTCACCTTCCCAAGATTGTGCACCAGTGAAAAACATAGAAATTCGTCAATATTGTTTAATTTATGATGAAAGCAAACCAAATGTCTCACATGAACGTGGATTTGAAACTTCTGAGTGAACCGCACTGGAAATGCGCTCATTTCTGGAATTTCCAGAATTACACCCATTTCTCCCTAGCTTTTGACAAGGAGTAAACTCGATATACGTATATAAGGTGTCATTTCATTCAAATAAATTGAATTCTTAATGAAAATTTCAAAAAGTATCATTATTAGTCTAGAAAAGTAGCAAAAAATAAAAATCGCAATCTTAGGCACAGGGGTGTTTTTTTAAAAAATTGAAAAATTGAAACCTAATTAAAGCAGAAAACACTTGAAATATGTGCTTGTTATAATCCCCAGACAATGACGAATCTAAAAATAGCTTATTTAGATTTCTACTGCCATTTCCATAAAAATTGTCGCGTGCCACATTTATTGGAAAAATTATTAAAAATGTTGAAAAAAAAGTTTTTTGCTCGTCAGTTGGCAACACTTGGTGCTACCATCTCCAAAAATCGTTAGGTATGGTCATTTTGATTTTTCTTTCAAGTAAAGGCGGTATCAAATGTTGTAACTCTTACTGGTTATGAGAAATCGTCACTGCGCAATCTTAGGAAGCGCGCAAACTTAGGCACATAGCTAATTCCTGCAATGAGAAATCAGCTAAGTATTACTTAACCGTGCTTAGATCCTCAGCTCACACCTCAAATCTACTCCTAACTAACTACTAACCTGCTCGCGGATCCTTTGAGCTTTACCGCCGAGTAAATATTCCACCAATTAAGGTGTAATATCTACGTACTTAACCTGGAGGGTACGAAACCACCTCACGATACAAACGGAATGGATTATTTCACCATCCAACCAACACGTTAACCGATCTTATTGCAGACATTGAACCACAATAAGCACACTTTAGCACAATACATTAACCGGGGTACGTAACAATACGCAAGACACTTGTCGAGACGTTTAACTCTAAAGCGACATACATACATTGACCATCCTAAAATAGCTTACGTTACACAAACGCGACGTTTAACTCTAAAGCGACATACATTGACCATGCTAAAATAGCTTACGTTACACAAACGTGAAATAATACATTAACCGAGAGCTATGCGTGACCAGCACACATAATGCACACATTACCCTAACAATGCACCCTGAAGGGTACATGAGTGTGCCGAAACAGGCATCAGAGAGAGAATTAACTCCCAGACATTAACCGCGAATAGAGCACTTGCAACTGAACTGGAGAGACTACCGGAGAGACTACTGCACAGAGTAGCTACAGGAACACTACTCACTGTCTGTTCAAACGTAGCCTCGCGCTTCGGCTCGGCTACTGCCACTAAGCCACGCCCTCGGCTTTGCCAGTGGGAGACAGTAAGCAGGGTTACCACTCAAGCGCACCCGTAAAGTACTAGCATAAACATGCAAGGCATAAAGTATATCACATTTTCTTACAAATTTTCGCTCGCAAGGGGGGGGGGGCATGGCCCCCTTCGCCCCCCCCCTTGGCTACGCCACTGTCATCAAACACACGATACCGAAGAAACAGACTTGGGATGGAAAACTTCTGAAGTTTAGCAGCAATCGTACATTCTACTGAGAAGTTGAGGCGATTTTTGACAAAGTACATATGAAGAGTGATATTCCAAAACTCTCTTTGTCCATTTTTATCAAAGTTGGGTTTTCAGTGGTACCTGGTAGATGAAGTATTAACTCGCATTCCTACATCATCAACCTACCAAAATGAGGTGTTAAACTCACCTAAATAGCCAATTCACTAAAAATTAAAAAAAAAATAATGTTCCAAAACGCGCTTTGTCCATTTTTATTGAAATTTTTTTCAGCAGTATTTAGTGGATGAAATGTATACCTACACTCCTACATCATAAATCCACCCAAATAAAGTGCTAAACTCGCCTAAAAAGCCAATTTACCCGTTTAAAAGGAAACTGTTTTTACTCTCTCCTGAAAAGTTGTGAAAATGGACAAAGCGAGTTTTGGAATATCACTCTTCATATATAAAAATTAAATTCATACAATTTAAACCTTGGCGCCTTTTACAGCAAACCTGATCTGGAGTGGTTGGCTAGAATGAGAACAAAATATTCATAATTGGTTTCTGTAATTTATTTTTTCATTTTTTACCAAATTGAGATGTTAATTCGTGTTTTTTTAAAAAATGATATTAAGAACTCTGCACATGAAGTTGATTTTAAGTGAGTTTTTGGTTGGCATCACGTCTTTATGATTCAGGAAAAATTCTTTCCGCGAAATTCGTCGAGTAAAAAAATTTTTTACGTAAGATTGTTCCCCATGTATTAAGTGATGTACACTGGAACTGCGGTACCTGATTACTTGACGTGATCAAGTCTCCCCTCCCAAATTCTTCCCCACGATATTCATTACAGGGAATGTTCCTTCAAAACGATTTTATGGAAATTTAAAATGAAAACCAAGTACAAGAACAGATTATACATTACATATTTCTATCTTATTACAAAGAAATTGATTTCTATCTTATTACAAAGAAATTGATTTGAGAAAAAACCCAAATAGGTATCTACTTGTACAGATTATGGAGTTGACAACATGACTTGAAAAAATTGATATCATGCCCTAATTATTCATTAGGGACTTGATACCTAATCATTTGAGGTACATTTGATGTTCTTAAATTCCCTAAGAATTAATTTTAAAAATTCCATAGGGATTTCATTTGAGAAGAATTTTTCTTCTATTACCGTTCTATGCTGTCTCCCAAGTTGGAAAAATTTAGACGACTCAAAACTACTGATTTTTTTTTCAAACACTGGAAAAAATTAATGGTCAATGAGAAAAAATTCACAAACTTTTTCATTTCATTCGTAATTTTTTATGGCTTTAAAAATCACAATTTGCATTCAACAATCTTTATTTGTTTGGCTCGCCTCGGTCCATTAAGTATTGTCAATCTCTTTGCCTATTTCGGATAGGAATCTTGGCACGTAATTGGGAGGGGCAGGGAAGTAGAATGTCTTCAAAATTTGTGACAATCATATTTCAATCGTTTCTGCACATATTATAGTGTCAAATCTGGTGGATACGATAATGAGTACCTACGTTACTATTCATAAGTAAGTAACTTTAGGGACACAATTAGATTATACATATGTAGATACCTATGCAGATTTACCAAGAACTTACACAATTTTGTTTACATTAAGAATTAAATATTTATAATTATTACGCCATGTAAAATGATTAGTGATTACCAATAAATGTCTTCAAAAATTTAAAAAAAAAAAATTTGTTTTTTAATCGATATTATTTTGTTTTGTCGAAACACGCCTCATGTGCTCCAGAAGCCAAATGATGTGCAGGGCTATAATATAGGCTTCTGCTTCTACAAATGAAGAGTGATATTCCAAAACTCGCTTTGTCCATTTTCACAACTTTTCAGGAGAGAGGAAAAACAGTTTCCCTTTGAACGGGTAAATTGGATTTTTAGGCGAGTTTAGCAGTTTATTTGGGTGGATTTATGATGTAGGAGTGTAGGTATACACTTCATCCACTAAATACTGCTGAAAAAATTTCAATAAAAATGGACAAAGCCCGTTTTGGAACATTATTTTTTTTTCAAATTTTTAGTGAATTGGCTATTTAGGTGACTTTAACACCTCATTTTGGTAGGTTGATGATGTAGGAATGTGAGTTGATACTTCATCTACCAGGTACCGCTGAAAACCCAACTTTGACAAAAATGGACAAAGCGAGTTTTGGAATATCACTCTTCAAATATTTATTCCAAAATTGTGAATTCATATCTTCATATAAGTAGGTAGGTTCGGCACAATTTGAAACTTCAATCAAATATTTGAAGGGGAAGAAGGTGCTGATTTTTTTGTGAAAAGCCCTCTCATAAGCTCCAACAATATGACCTGTGCTTCGTCAAAATCGAGCGGATAGATTTTGAATAAAAAATTCATCAATTATTTTTTCAAGAAAAAGCCTCTTACTCAACAACCACTCAATCTTAAGATTTGAAACTTTGACTTTGGCGATCAAAGTATCTCAATCGGGCCTAAAAAATTTTAAAAACGACGTAAGTAAATACACCTAACCGAAATTCTATTAAAATGTTTTATTTCGATGTCAAAACTGTTAACTTCCTCAGACTTCAAATTTTAAAAAAATCCTTCGTTTTATGTTTTTTTGCTCTTCAAATTTTTGCAGTTTTGTGTTCAGAAGAATCTGCAATACTTGATATTCTCACAAAAAAAAACAAAAAAAAAAAAAAACGACAAAGTCCGAATGCACGTTTGCCCGACTGCACGTGTGCCCGACTGCACGTGTGCCCGACTGCACGTGTGCCCGACTGCACGTGTGCCCGACTGCACAACTGCACGACTGCACGACTGCACGACTGCACGTTTGCACAACTGTTGCCCATCATTTGACGAAGTAGATATTGTAATTATATAGGTATGAGTGTTTTTAAAAATTATTTATAAATGGACTACATTTTTTTACTCCTCTGTGTGAATTTAATTCAACCCTAAACTAATTTTTGAAAAAAAGTGACTTACCTACATTGGTTCTTTCCATAGATCCTTCTATCACTTTAGATCCTTCATATAAGTATTCATCAATTTTTTCTTAAAAATATAAAATTTATCCTGCACATTGAAATTGAAGTTGATTTTGACTAATTTTTGCTGAGAAATGAAAATGGTATGAAAACCGCTTTAAAATGTTATGGTTGATTTACAGCACAGAAGTAGTAAAAGTAGACCAAAAATTGATTTAAAAAAAATAGACATCAATTATTCATCACCGACATGAATATTACTACTTACTCGCAGATAAAGTGTGCAGCGAAAAGTATAAGGTTACGTAGTTTTCCAACAAATTTTGAAGTCGGAGAAAAGAAGTGTTAATATAACATTTCACTTAATTTCTGTGGGGTCATCTCAACCCAATTTTTGTATTGGGGGAGAGTCAAGTTGTAAGGATTTTCCCATCAAATCGTTTTAAATAACAATTCACAAAATGTCCACCTTCCACCAAAGGTTGCCTTTACTTGTGGGACACGTGTATCCTTGTGTCAATTTGGTGGCTGATCTGCAACAGCGGCCTTCCAGGTGCTGGAAATCTCCGTCCATCTATTCCATCTCAATTTTGAAATCTTGTTGATTTACTTATTAATGTAAAGCAGGCTATGACAAATAATACAAGAGCGCCTTGCCGATAACCAAGCCTGTGAATCCATCTTGCGCTAAGTAAGTTGATGAAAATGATGAATCAAGTTTTTAAAAACAGAAAACCACTCTCCTGTAAAATTTCACTCTTTTGAGATGTAGGTAACATTGTTACTCCCAAGGTGCGTTATGTTCACCGGGGTCACTTACTTGAAGCTTGCTTCAAATACACCCCTTCCACAAAAAAATTAGGTAGGTAAGTTGATTTTCCATAAAATCACAAAAAAGTGTTGAAAAATTAACCAATAAACTATAGGTAGATACACATACTCTTCAAATTATTGACAGAAAATATGTGACGATGTCTCAACATAAAATATGCTTGATGGTAGATTTTGCTGGATTTTATACTAATGCTTAAGAATAGGTAGATTTTATGCCGAAAAAAATGATGAAAAGGAAATTTATTGGTTCAAACTCGAAATAAAATTTGAACCAACTCGACCTCATTTTTTTCAAGATTGTGTCGAGGTGGTTTGTCGGGCCACCACATAGGTATCTTTATCCTACAAAGAAATGGCTATAGACTTATGCAGACACAGAGAGACCGACTTCCTAATAATCATTAGGTTGCTGTCATATTGTTTGATTTATTGTTCCTACAGCTTAACTGTGCCTGTTTACCGTTATGTAAATTTTCAGTATAATTTTTTCATGCATTCGTATTTTTTTTTATAAATGTGTGTATAGGTAGGTATTTTTATTTAAAGATAAATTGGCTTCAAGTACCCACTTATTTTATGATACGAACGCAAATAATAACGATAACGAACCTCTGTGTTGGAATAGGAAGAATATCCAATGTAATTAAACGTTTGATGATTGGTCGACTGTTTTTGTGAAACTGATACGTTTTCATCACTGTCGAGTGATTTTGTTTTCAGTTTTGAAAAAATTTGTGCCGAGCTAAACATGCGAAGTACCTATTTTGTTTTGGTGATTTTAAAGCAAAATATTATTCAGTGCTGGTAGTTCGTTCGATGCTTATAATATGTTGAAAAATTATTCCAATATCGTAAAATTAATCACAGTCGAACCAGCGTACTTTTTGTACTGGACAGTTTACGTAATCATCGACGCCACCAATACCAACCTACTACTGCAGAAAAAATGCCGCCTCAGCACCATCTCCGAACCAGACTTAAACACCCCTTGTGACAATGAAAAACAAGGAGTGGTTTACGCCACCGAAATAAACTCATTTTATCGCTTCATAATGTTGTTCTTTTGCCTAACGTGTTCGATATTCGCTGCATCCTGGAGCGATCTCGCCGGAAGACGCAGAAGACCTTTAATCTTTCTACCAATAGTGGGCCAAATTTTTCAATCGCTGTTTGGTTGTTTACACTCTTATTTTTGGCATTGGATTCCATGGACGGCCATGTTATCAAACGTCGTAATGGAAATGTTAACTGGAGGTATTTCCATGATTATTTTCGGAGTACAAATGTACATTTGCGATGTATCGTCGATGGAAAGTCGTACAATGAGACTTGGATTCCTTTCGGCGACTCGAACGCTGGCTGATTTGTTGGGATACGGTGGAAGTGGATTTATTCTACACTGTGTCGGATTTTTCTACACGTATTTGATGTGTTTTATTCTATCTGTTGCTTCGTTGATCTTGGCGTTGGTTTTTGTTAAAGATATTTCGGTGCAAGTTGATGGGAAATTACAATTTACGAGTGTATTTAATGTTATGAAGATTGTGGACAGTTTTGAAGCTGTTTTCAAGAAAAGCCTGGGTCATAAAAGGCTCGTTGTTTTGGTGTTGCTGATCATCTATACTTTGGTATTTTTCACCACACAAGGTAACTATTTTTATGTAGCTTTTTGCTGACATTTTTCAAATTAGGTTTACGTCGTATCGGATCAAAATGTACCCAAATGTTCAATTCTTTAGGAGAAAATGGCATTTTATACTTATTTTTGAGGTATAAATTCCATTGGGATGAACGTGAATACAGCTCGTATGTACTTTATCGATACATCGGTGTTATTATAGGTAGGCACAGGTAAAATACTCATCGCATTATGACGCTTATAAGTCTTACTGAAGGCTAAAAATATGGTAATTTCTGTCGCTATAGGAAGTATGTTTTGTTCTATTGTGCTCAGTAGACTTCTAAAAGTACACGATGGGATGATTGGTATACTTGCTGGAATATGTAATACAGTTGCAGTTTTTGGATACTTGTTTGCTGATCAGAATTGGCATCTGTATGTTGGTAAGTAATTGTATGATGCTTAATTCTGATCGATTTCAATTTTACTCCTTTTTTTAAGTTTTTGAAATAAACACGAATAATTTTTTGATTTTTAAAATTTCACTTAAATTAAAAAATATCTCAGAGTAAACCTATATAAGTATGTACCTTCCTACCAGAAAAAAGGCATTTCCAGAAGTCCAGAGACTTAAAAAAATTTCAATTTACTATACGTAGGTATTTTTGATTGCAGTTCCATTATTTCACATTTTTCATGGGGCTGCCCTATCAGTAAGCTTGTCATTTCTCAGTAAATATTACGAAAGTGATGAACTTGGTGAGTTCACAATTTTTTTTTACTTCAGTCCTGACAAATTTGTAATGTAACTTTGATCTACATACCTACCAAAACTTTTTCATAAACAAGCAATTTTTTTCTGATCTTCTTGCAATTCGCAGGTCGTTTGAATTCGGTTCTTGGAATTTTTGGGCTGATAATCCCAGCTTGTCATCCAATTTATAATGGAATTTTTCAATACACGATAGATGTATATCCATCGGCTTTCTTCTTGCTGAGCGTTTGTCTGAATGTAGTCATTACATTGTTGTATTGGTGAGTGTATTTTTATATCAATAATAGAAGTGTTGACATGAAATTAATCTCTCAAATACTCTTTCTAACCTAAGTGTATTATGTAAAATATGTTTTTGGATGGTTATGTTATGACGTTTGAAATAACATTAAAAATATACTTTTAAAAGGGTTAAAATTAACTGTTGAAATGATATCAAAAATTGTTCAAAATGATTGAAATTTCAAAAATCAGAAGACGTCATTTATCATGTTGAAAATCATATAAAAATAGGTACTCGAAAACCATAATTTATAACAAAACTTTCAGAATTTTGTAGAATTTGCATAACACATCCTGAACAAATGGGGAAAAATGCCGAAAATGGTACAAAAATATTCAAATACCATTAAAATCATTCAGCGAGACCTTCAAAAAATTGACAAAATGACACAAAAAGCGTGAAACATCGTAAAAATATGTTTAAAAGGGCATATACTGAAAAAGCATTAAAATGTGGAACTTACCAAAAAAAGTGATTAAATTTTTGAAACAGCTCAAAACATCAAGAAGACTTATTGTTTAAAACAATATAAAATTACTCAGAAAGCACAAAAAAACTTGAATTAAAATGTAAAATTTGCATAAAAAATTGCAAAAAATGCCTCGAAAATGACATTAAAATTCTTAAAACGCTTTAAAATCTTGGAAAATTACAAAAAAAAACATGAAATTACAGATGAAATATTAGCAAAATTTGTTCAAATTTAGCCAACTTGAAAAGGCATAAAAACACTTTATCAAGAAAACCTATTAAAAACAACATAAACAATAAACATAGTCAAAAAGTACCAAAAAACTTCAATCAAATGATAAAATTTGGTACAAATTACAAAAACAAAAAAAATAATAAAAAACGAATGAAATACTTGTAAGAGGGTAAATTGACTTAAAGCAGTGATTTGTAATGTGACTTACGATGGTTGCTATTGTGTTGTTTCCAAGAAATATCCCTTAGAGTATTTCTACTAAATACTCACCGGAATACCTCACATGCTCGGCTAGGGCGTGAGTAGGAAATGGTTGCTTTTACACTCTTAACATATGATCATACACACCATAAATAATAACAAGTTATACACAAGAATAATATTTAATGTGTGCAATATTAACAACACGTTACATGAATAGCACATAAGCAAATGTACTAGTTAACATGACACTTTCTTAAACTAAATATACACACGTTGGTGTTACACACTGTGGTGTAGGTTTGGATAAGTGATCTCCTCTGGCAAGGAGATCTAACTTATTCACACTGATATGTGCAAGTACTTACCCAGAGTGGCGACGAGTAGATCATCACTCCTTCTCGTCTATTAAATGAATATACTAAACACTAATTAAAACTAAAGCACTAAACCTAACACTTAACACTCGAGAGTAAAACTTATACTTAAATGACTGCATTAACCCATTAACCGTGAATAACATACCCGCGTGCACTCGGATACATTACTGGCGTTCTGTACTCTCGTCGCTTGGCTCGTATGGCTAGCTGACGAGAATACAACGCAGTGTTGCCTTAGTGCAACGCAGTGTTACCATGTGGGCGAGCCCTATACATACCACGTACGGCATAGTAGTATATCACATATGCCCCTCTGAGGTTTGCTCGATGGCGTAACCAGCGGAGAAAAGCACGGATAAAAACATGATATACTATGCATGTACGTGGCAGCGGAGCTGTCCCCCTGCCCCCCTGCGTTTCTACGATGAGAATGGCAGAGGCATACGGTAAAGAATAACTTAGACAAGAGAAAATAAATTACTCGACCATCAAGGCCCAGCAACAGATTCATGTGTGGGTGGTACCGCGTAATAATCAAAGAATGGTATTCTATATTTCAATTTTGTGCTTGGTAGTTTCGCTGCTTTGGATATACGATTGTAACATCTTATATGTTACTTCCATTTTTCAAAATCACTCACTGCGACGTCTGCAAGAAATCTGTCATTTTTTTGAGGTTGATAATGCGAAAAATGGCACGTGCCTGCCGGATCGCGATTATCGATATGCAAAATAATGACACAGCGATTTCTGCAATTCTCGCAGAGGATTCGCAGGCTGGGAAACCTGTTATTATAGTATATCCTTCTTGCAGCGTTGTCCGTCTGAACATATTATAACACTTTAATTGTGTTAAAATTGGCATTTTTGATAACACGAAAGCTCGAACAACACCAACTACGAAAAGAAACTGGCTTCTTTAATTGAAGCTGTGTCATCGGTTTCGTGTGTGTCATGACTTGCAGAAAGGTAGTCATCGCTACATTTCCTGTTGGAACCCGTAACCGGTTCCGTGCAAGTCGTGGCACTTATCAGGCAGCGTACCTGTCTTTTTCGGTAACGTCCTCACCCGCGGAATCCTCCAGGACCATGCCTGATTTCTTCCAGATACGGGGTGCGTACCGTGGCAGAGTACCAATTATTAATATGTTCTTGTGCGGTTCTTTTAATGGTTTGTAAACCATGCTACCAAGTTTCCTCTCAATTCCCTAGGTGTCAGCATCCCATTCGGACATACTTGCAACATCTTCTATGTTACTTTTCGATTCCAATCGCCAAGTCGCTGGGACAAATACAACGATTTATTTTCCAGCGAATGGGCGCGTGGTCATTTTTGGTAACTTCACTACTTCGTCTTCTGCGAAACCGTAAACTGTTACTGTCCGAGTCTGTTTCTTCGAGTAACGTTACAAGTATCCGCTTGCTGACTAGGTAGGTGAGTACCGAGGCAGAGAACCGAAATAGTGCATGTCCTTTGGATGGGTTTCAATTGGTTCGACGACCAAGAGTGCTGATCAGCGGTCTTCCTGATTTGAACATGCGTATATAACACCTTGTGTGTTACAGTTCATTTTTTGGATCACATCGCCAATGATCAAGGTAACAATCGCCCTAGCAGGCGGTTCTTTTCATTGGCAATGGAGATGGCAATACCGTGCTCTCGAACAAGCTGCATTGCGCAAGGTTGTCGGCATGGTATGCCTCCATGGCAGAGTACCAATTAATAGCATGTCCTTTTTTCAGGGTGTAAAGGGTTCGTAAACCTTGACCACTAATTTACCAATTTTGACCTTGCTGTAATTGTGAGCCAGTTTGAATAATACCTCGCATCTACTCGACGGTAGTTGCATATACCAACACGGTAAAAATAAACTCTCCGAGCATACCAATATAACACCTAGTGTGTTACGGTCTATTTTCGGTAATATCATCTACACAGCCCAAAGGTGAAGAAGTCTTTGAGTACAAGTCTCCTCAAGATCTCGCGATTTGATGGTGACATGTCTCAATTTCTCAACATCTTGGCGCATAGATGTACCGTGGCAGAGAACCAATTATTAATATGCTCCTAGTGGAGGTGTTACGAGCGGCTTACAAAATCCGACCTGATAGTCGATTAAAGCGCATACTTCAACTGGTTGTCATTACAGGCAAGGTGACAAGGCCGAAATGAGCTTTCAGATACGATTCGACGATCGTTTTCCTATGGCTCGAAAGACTCGATCAGTTTATCGTGTGAGAACTACACCGCGGTAGTTCTAATTACCATCGCGGTAATTGTGCTCCCTGAACATTGTATCACCTCGTGGAGATACTATCTGTCATTTTTTGGTAATAACACCCAGCGTTGAAAAAATAGTGGGTGCTTACCCAGGCAGAGTACCTGTTGTCTTTTTGGTAATGGTCCAAAGTTTCCGAAAAAATCGTGCAGGATTTTAACAGCCACTTCGGTATTACTCAGGCAGAGTACCTGTTGTCGTTTTAGGTATCGACAAAACACGAGGAAAACAACGCGAATCCGTCGCTTCTTTATATCCTGCGATACCAGGGCAGAGTACCTATTAAATTAATGTTCTTCTAGGAGACTTGCGGCTTACATTTCCAACCTGAATGTCGGAGAAGGCGCTTTGCAACTGATCGTTTTATTTGAGAGGAAAGTCAGTTTAGCTTTTAAAGGGACTACACCGCGGTAATCCCGAATACCATCGCGGTAATTCATTTAGCTCTCTGAACATTTGTAACGTTCTTGCGTTACTCTTCAAAGCAGTACCAACAAGGAGCCATCGGAACTCTGTCCGTTGGAACTCGCGCCGTCTCGGTGGGACGGCGATCCTTGATGATACCTCATTTTAGGTCACGTTCGGATGACGTGAGCTCGCCTCAATCTAAGACTCTAGAAAGAGAGAGGCTCGATAGGTATCGCGTATCCGATTCGTGCCTTGGCAGAGTACCTATTATTTTAATGTTCTTATGAGAGCGAGCGTCTTACATTTCCAACCTGACTGTCGGATAATGCGCATTCAACTGACCCGTTGTTGCTTGTTGAGGGCTGCGGTTCAATAAATAAATAAATAGTTGCGTTCGACGACGCATCTTATGTCAACCAGGACAAAAAGAGTGCTCTTTAAACTTGCTACACCTGTTGTGTTGCATATATCGTTCAAAGAGACTTTGCGGCTTACAGTATCAACCTGTTTGTCGATTCATGCGCCATCTTATCCTGAGGTGGTAAAATATCAGACTGCGTGACAATCGATTCTAGCAAATCAATTCTCGAGTTTGCACGGGTATGTAGTACCAATTCGGCGATTGGTACTCACGTGAGATAACTTCAACGAGTTGTCATCACGCTTAATCAGTTGCAATATACGACGATATCGCATTAAGGGTTCAAAACACAAGAGAGAAAATATAAAGCAAAAAACTCTTCGAAAATGCAAACAAAGATGTTACTAATAATAAAGTCGTTTCTACCTTCGACGAGGTAGTAACGGCTTGTAGGAACTATGTACAAATTAACGAAAATTAATACTAGAACATAAAAAAATAAAAAAATACAAAGCAACTAACGAATTAAGGTGACAAACACATCACTGGGTGAAAATTCAAACAAGAAATAATACGAAATGTTACAAAAGAAAATTAATACAAATAAAAGGAACAAAAACATATTATCACCGTGATACATCAATCACAAAAAATTAAGAATTAGTTCAAAACGAAAATACAAGTAACAGAAAATCCATACACGTAGGTATGTAATTTGAAAACAAAAGTAATTTTAACATGATATTTACATAACATCCATGATGAGAATAAAAACAATAAAAACTTTGAAATATCTGCACGCAGGCAGACTTAACAAAGAAAATACAAAATGCAAAAAACAAAAAAAAAAATTATTTACAAAGAAAAATTTACAATGGTAGTATCGAAAAAGCTGGTCATTGCGGTGCAATTCGAATGTCATCGACGTAAGTAAGCGGCGCGGTGACTCGTTCCAATAGGATCGCGAACGGATGTGCCGTCGGCGCTTCGTTGAGCGGTAGACGATTGAATTCCGTGTTCGGCTCGGGCTCATACCGCGACTGGAGTATCTCATCGACGATGGAATCATATCGGTTGAGGGGACGTGCCGTTGATCGCCGATGAACCTGAGTCCAGGTGATTTGTCGCTGATCGGTAGAATTTGCCGGTCCCTGGATTGGTTGAAGTTGCGGCTCTTCGTTGGCATTGCGGGTGATCTCATAATATCGCCGCTCTTCGCCGCTTGGCATTACCGTGATAATGTCGGTTACTTCCGGAGTTGGCGGCCGGCGAGTGAGAATATTCGGCTGGAACCTTTGACGACGCTCGACGGTGTCATCGTTCGGTGCGAGTAAACGTCTCAACTCTGGGTGCCACGGTGGAATAATTGGCCATGGTCGGACTAGAACTTCGTTGCTTCGGACTGGCTCGTGTAACACGTCCAACGACGGCTTTCGGAACGAATGCCCTACGGGCATTTTCGATACGCAAACCATTTTTTCGATACTGTTGAAAAAATATAAAGTATTAGAATTGGCAGTAAAAAACTCAACAAACTACGACGAGTTTGTAACATAGAGAAAAGACCACCAATTCGACGATTGGGATATAATTCTGTTTTTCGATCAACTCCTGTTAGAGAAGTTCGAAAGTTGATGTATTGAAAGTTTCAACAATTCGACGATTGTGAGCTTTCAATGTTGTAAATTTGCCAAAGTAAGTCTGTGTAGAGTAACAGCAGTGCAAACCATAGTATGAAATACTCTTTGTCGAGTTCAATTGAACGAGTTGTTGTCGATACATAGAAGCAGTCATCTTGATTATGACATCTAATGCTTATGTGCGCAGTTTTTTCAGATAAGGCATTCGTTACTGTGAATGCGTGCACCAATCTGTCGACGAAGCGCAGTATGTAATAAATATCATTGAAGGCACACCAGCGTTCTTGAATATTCATTATTGCTGTAATCAAAATAATATCGACAAAGTAAATGAGATACATTGATTCAAAATCTTGTATTCTGATATCAAAATTGTACAAAACTGCTTATTACTATTACGACAGTGAGTTTTGGCAAATGTAAGAGAACGAAATACGATCGAAACAAAACAAACAAAAGAAAAATTTTTAACTATTTATAAAGAAAACGCGAGTAGGTTTAAAGATCTTCGTCGTCTTCATCCTCCTCGTCGTCTTCACCTTCATCGTCATTTGAAGGTTCGATTGCCGGTACGCCCGTTTGCTGTACTCCTTCATCGAGGAGCGCTGCTTCGGTGCGTGGTGATACTGGCTGTTGAGATTCTTCGTCGTTGCGAGGACTCTCATTAGTCAGATCATAAGTACCAACGAGGTGTGCCGGCTCGGTTGTTTCGATCGCTTCAGTAGTGACTACGGTGGTCACTACTTGTCGAATGGTAGTAAACTCATCATTCTCGACGGAATGTAGAGTTAGAGTCGTATCCTGTACCGCTGTATCAACCTTTGTGAGTATGCGCTGCTCGACTGACTGCGCTCCTTGAGGTAGTTCCTCCTCGGCGGAAGGATCTGCCGTATTGGTAAGGTCGATTGTTTTGAGCGGTTTATCCGACTCCGTTAGCGACGTTGATCCGGTTAAGTCGACCGTTTTCACTGGTTTCTCATGCGGCGTTGATTCTGTTAAATCAAGCTTCGGCACGAGTACCTTTGGCTGAGTGCCGACTGTTCTTTCCGTCGTAGGATGTTCGGCATCAGTTTGTTTTTTCGGTTGAGACTGTGTACCGAATACCTTTTTGAGGACTAAGTTGCGCTTAAGCGCTGCGTTTACTCGCAGCTGCTTTGCACGCTGCTGTCTCGGAATGTAAGTCAGTAACGTTTGCGGTGGCGAGAGCTTAGTTTTTATCGCGCTGCGTGACTTGCGCGGTTTTGACTTAACGACTTTCGTTGTGTCGCTTTCCGATGCAGAAGCAGAGGTCGTTGAGTCGGTAGGTTCAGGTGCACCCTCGGTATTGCCGAATATCTCGTACATTCGTCGCTCCGTTTCGGTAGGAGGTTTACCCGATGGTGGAGTTTTTACCATGAACCCAATGTATTTGTCGTTATCGATAGTCGGGTTAGGTTTAAGACCGGTGTTGAGTACGGACGACTCATCTCCCGATTTTACCTTGCGATCTTTTGATTTATTCGACGATCGGTGCTCTGAGCGGGAGCGTTCTCTTGCTTTGGAGGTTGCGCGGGATGGAGTTTTAGACGAGCTTTGCTTAGACTTGTTTCTTGAATCTTCCGACGAGTTCCCGGATTGTTCAGAAACATTGCGGGCTGGTTTCTCCTTCGATGAGGAGATGCCAGCTTGCGCATTGTCGGCCTCTTTTTTCCACTCCATCTTTTCCTTCAGCGATTCGCGCGATTTGGCATCTGCGGCTAGTCGCTCCTGCTCTTTCGCTTTACTAGCTTTTACGTCGGCTTGAATTTTAGTGAGGACTTTGGCGCGTTCGATCACCTCTTTGTCGGTAAGCGGTTTCTGTTCGTCGTCAGAAAAACCTACATTTGTTAGGTGCAAGCCACTGTATGGTGAAATCTCAACTTTCGTTGAAGTTGTTGATTTCGCCTTTTGGTTTCGCGGATCTAGCGGATGACATCCAGGTGTCGCTGTACCCACTTTGGGGTATGGCGGCGTACCCACTGCTTTATTTCCCAGGTAATTCGCTGTTGCCTGCTGCAACTGCGGGTTTACGTAGGATGGTGACAGGGTGTCGGTTACGATGTCATTCGGGCTTTGCTGGAACGACGATTTTGGCAGATTGAACTGCGGCATCACTGGTGCGGAAGTTTGTTGCGAATCGACGTTCGTATCAAGCTTCGCTTTTGATGTTGGGGGCGTTGCAGGTGATGATGCGGCGCTATTAGCGTTATTCAACTCGGCGGTTGAATCGCTTTTTTCGATGACTGGTTCCGGAATAAATACGGCTGCGATACAGTTTGCTACTTTTTGGTATGTAGCTTTCGTATATTTCGGGCCAAGCTCGTCCACTGATGCCAATTCTAGGTTCAAGTCGTTGAGTAAGTGGCTCGCAACCATATACTGGAATTTTCCAGTTCCCCAATTGTACGAGAATGTTTGGGTAATTTGCCGGAATGTGTTATTGTGCAATCGGCCGCTCGCATTCGGTGGCAGCATGATTACCTGTTCGACTTTTTTATCTCCTAAAACTTCGATGAGTTTCCGGAAATTTAGGTCGAAGGTATTCGGTGGCGTAAATGCGAAGATGTCATATGTTCCAATGGATATCATGAGATTTTTCGGAATTTGTTTTAATTCGACGATTAATTCAATTAATTCCGAAATTTTCATGTCACGCTTATACATGCGTTTATCTATGTTGTCATGATATGGTTTGCCTTCCGTAATCGCATGCATGATACCATGGGCATGGATGTCGCCTACAATCCAATATTTGTATGCGAACAGCGCCATAACCGGTTTCGCTTCTCCGATTTTTAAACCGCACACCGCAAAGTGTTGCGGGTAAGCGTTCGTTGGATAGAACGGCGCTAGCACCTCATGCGTTACCTCGGGGTATCGTGCGTCAAAGGTGTCTCGATTTGATTTCGTGTTTGACTGTTTTCCAGGTTTTGCCCGCTTCTTCTTCTTCGGTACGACCGCCGGAGACTGGTTCGCCGTTGGTTGAGCATTTTCCGCTTGGTTTTTAGCGTGCAAATTCGCGTTCGGATCAACGGAATTCTGCACGTTGGCGGTGTCAGGCATACTGGAGTTCGACTGCTCGCCACTTTGAGCGAGTGATCTTCCCCAGTATTCTGTATCTTTCTTCTGCGGGAAATTCCAGTATGATGAGATTGGCGAGTGTGAACTTGCATCCGGTACAGTCGGCGCTGTACCCGGTTGCACGAACGGGATTTTGAAACTAATGAGCGCCCCGTCGGCCGCGTCCTCGACGTGAGCGAGTGTCCGTGGGGCGGTTGTCATAGCGGCGTTCGTCGTGATGGTGCTCGTATTCATCGTAGTACCGGTTGTCGTAGCGTTCGTCGTAGCGGTCATCGCGGCGTTCGTCGTAGCGTTCGTCGCGGCGTTCGCTGCGGCGCCTGTTATGGTCGGGAAACCGGGCGGCGGGCGGTGGAGGCCTTGCGTAAGGTTGCTCGCGGTAGCGGCGTTTGTTTGAGGTATCCCTGCGTCCACCGGCGTGGGCGCGGGGATACCTCTTTCCGCGTTTTTTGACGGCTTCGGAACTTTCGGCGTGACCTCTGGTGTGCCGTTGTTGACCGGAGGTGGTGGCGGAAACGGTGACGGTACAAACCCCTGGCAGGGTTCGTTTGTCGCCGTGGTGGATGCCGTGTTCGTCGAAATCGGCGTCATATTCGTCGGTAAGGTGGCCGTAACCGCCGGCAGCGAAGCTGGCGTCGTCGCATTCGAGCTGGTTGCAGATTGCTGGTTCAAGTGACTGGCTATCGCTGTGGAGCTCGGGAATAGCGATGACATTTTGGCTTTACGAAGTGCCTCGTATTTCGCCGTGGTAGTTTCCAATTGAGCTTTTAAACTCGCGATCATATTATTCGCATCAGTTAATTGTACCTCGAAATCTGACATTTTCTTGTACATGTCTTCGGACAAATCTTGTTGTAGTTCTTTGTCGGTATGCAGCTGAGCGATTTCCCTACGTAGAGCTTGCAACTCGCCGGTTGCGGCTCCCGTAGGTTCAGGTGTTGAGATCTGAATACGAGTTACCTCTACCTTGTAGCAGATGTTCTCCTTCACGTCTCGTTCACAACCGATATGTGTACACCGAGTCAACTGCACGCCGGCAGGATCTCGGAGTTCGGAGTCTTTGATCGCTTTCATGATGCAGCTCTTATGGTAAAGATGCTGGCATTTGGTTATGTAGATTGATTCGGGAACCTTTTTATCGCCTCCATATTGTTTGCCGTGTGATGTAATCACCAAACCGCATTTATCGCATGCGAGATGCGTAGATTCTGCCATCACTGTGAACAGAAATGCGACGAGGTGTTAAACGAAGTTGTAAGGCAATACCGATTTAGCGACAAAATAAGTTCTGAATATTGATTAGAAAACAAATCGGCATGGTGGGCCTATTGTTTTTTACGTTAACACTGCTTAGTAATGTGAAAGCATAATGATCGTACGAGTTTGTACTTACCACAGGAGCTGATGACAAATATTTAAAATTGAAACGAGAAACGAAAATACTATACTCGAAATAAGTAATAATTACCTACGATAGCAACGCAAAAATAAGACGCGAAGACAGAATATGAAGATTCAAAAACGCATTAGCAAAACATATAGCAAGAGCAAAGACATGTACTTGATAGCACGTGAAACGAAATAATGATTTCGATAGTTGGATCAGGTTCGTCGTTGCTTCCAACTGCCGAGTCTTTCCCCCACTTCGCTACTCGGCGGCAGCGAATGGGATTGGTCGAACTCGGCGTTGTGTTGGTAGCGATGCGCTCGAACGGCAGGTTTTGACTATAACCTTCTAGAATGTTCTAAGCAGAAAATATCAGACGGCGCCGATTTTCCTGGAACGGGTTTGTCAAAATGTGCGCCTAAATGCGCAGTTCGGCGGTCTTTATTGTTATGATAAACTACGTCGCAATTAAATCGAATTTTTTAACGGCCTGTCAGCCATTTTGCTATCGCTACGAGTCGCGTCGCTTTCTCTTCATCGAAAGAAAACATCTGCCTTTTGCTAAATGCACGTTTTTCTTTGTCTCGAAATTATTGCGTCAGATTTCATCATCGATTCCAATCTTTTATCGGATTCGATGGTTGAAATTTGCGTGCTGGTGTTTTTTGTTGTTATCATCTCGAAATTCTAATTATTCAAATTTCTATTTGTCATCGATTAAATATTACTGCTCCTGTGGCTTTTATTTATGTCTTTTTCAGGTATTTGTTCGAAGAAATTTGCATCACAGTCTTTTACTGTATTGCAAAAATTTCGTGAAAAAATATCCAAAATCTATTATTTCGGTCATTTTATTCACGTTTTGGAATTTTCAAAATTACATTTTGAGATTTGAAATAATTTCAAGTCAACCAAATTTAGTTATTTTGGGCTCTTAATTAATTTCAAAAATTTCTCATTGCCTCGAAAACGCTTTGCAATGCACGAATCTAATTTTCTCGCAAACATGAGGGCATATGTATGTGAAAAATGAGTTTCAAAATCTATTATTTCGAAAAACATTTCGAACTTGTCTGCGTTAGAAAATTGCGTTTTCGTAATTTTGTTTTTTCGAATTTTGAGTTGTAGTGTTTAGACAGGGTATATGGATTTGTACATGAATCTCAGTATGCTAACTAAGTTTTACCTGTACGTTTAGCTCCAAAAGCAACTTTCTGAATAGAGTTTGCTATGTTGTCGATTTATTCCAATTCGAATTCTATTTTTTCTGATTACTTTTTAACTGCTACTTTCTGTTGCGAAAATCTGATTATTTTCATCATACTCGTAGTTGTTTCACCGAGAAAAAACAAACATTGTATTACTTAACACCGATGCTGGAAATTCTAAACGACTACATAATTAGTCACTGTACCTGTATTTTCTACTTCTAAATGCTACGTCTGGCAACGTTGCTATATTCCATTTGTATCGCTGGCGGTATTTTATACTACGATAAAATTTGCTCGCCCTTCGTATACGATCTGGAATTTGTATGAAAATACGTGAACGTTATTAGCGATCAAAATTTCTGAATAAATTATTACTGCTAATTATTCATAAATCTAGGTTGATTTAGTACTGTTATTTGGTCTTAGTATAATCGGTTTCAGTTTCGTAGCTCTTTTAGCTGTTTTTGAAATTTTAAACTAAGAGACCATCGGTATTTTCTGCGTGGCTTCTCCTAGCTGATTTATTTCGCAGAATCATTATTAATTGAGACCGGTTACGTCTACGTAGTTCTTCCTAGCTACAATCACTTTACTCACCGGTAAATTGACCGTAGGTATTCTGCTAATGAACGTTCGTTAAAATTATCTTTCATTTGCGTATCTGAATTGACTAAATTATTCGCTAGTTATAAATGATTTGATTTGGTTCGCTGCTAATTTGTAATTTTGAATTTTACTCACTTTGGAATATTTTTCAAAATACTAAACCGGAGAATTAGCGTTTGAAACCAAATTACCAAGTACCTGCTGTTTTACTTACGTTGAAGTACGCAGTTTTTACTCAGCGATCATTATTTTGAAAGATAATTACTGTAACGTTCGGTTTCGTCTACGTAGCTCATTTTATAATTTGGAAATAAACACCATCTGAACAATCTGTACTCTGAGAGATCGTCTGGTACTCATTACTTACTTACATTGAAGTATGTAATTGGTACTTACGTGATATTTTATTTTACCATAAAGAAAATTTTGCATCAACGTTCGGTTTCATCTTCGTAGCTCTTCCACGTTAGAATCATTTCACTCGCCGGTGAATTGATCGTAGATGTAATGCTAACTTTCAAAATCTAATCATAAGTTCGAAACCAACTCTTATTAGAGTAATTTTCAACTCACGTAGCTTGTTGCTAATTATTTTGAAACGAAAACCGAATGCGATGAATTCATTGTAGAGATTCACTTTACCATTGATGTGTAATATTCACGTTGCTTGCTTTTATCATCGAATAATTTAGTATACAAATAAACTTCGAGTTGTTACCTGAATTTGTATTTGTAGTTATTCGATGTATGTTTCATTTCAGCCTTCATCATTGCTTAATTGTAGCTTCCATTTTTCTTGAGCGCTAAATAATCGATTGAGAACGATATTAGTATCGAGTTTGATTAAAATACTCTCAAGCGGTTGAGTTGTTAATTATGTGAGGCATATATTGAACGTTAGGTTACTTCCTACGAAGTATCCATTTGTTCATTTGCGTGTAATTAAGCTGTGTGAGAGCGTACATTGTTTACTTTCGGCGAAGTATGCAATGTTAAGCTGTGCAATGAGAGTGTGAATGACTAATTGAAGCAAGCAGTATATAATACATCTATATTTAAGGTATGAAAGACAAGTACGAGAATGCAAATTAGTAAGGTAAATTAAGATTTATCACGACGATGATCACATCTTTTATGTGTTTCATTCGTCGTAATCTGGTGCGCTGATTCACCCGCAAATACGTTGATTCGCTGGAGTTTCTGCGCCGCCGTTACCGTACTAATTACTCCTTGTTTGAACAAATAAATCACATGTCATTGGTTAGTTTCATTAACAGCGATGATTATTCAGAGTGTTAACGAAAAAATATATACCTGATAGTGGTTGGTATTTTCCGTGAGATTATCCCACCATTCCAGGTAGGACAACTGAATCCATTTCGGTGTTTCATTACCGTTGTTATTTCTAACGTAACATTTTCTGAAGATTTCGCCGTTGATTTTTCTAATCCGACATGTTTGACGAATGCGTTGCGTCGATATATTGTGCTCATGATGAACCACGTTCGGTTGGGCTTCCATTTTTCTGTTAAAAAGTTGAAGCGAGATAATTGAAATTGTTCGATGTTAGTTTGAACTGAATACTACGTAATTGGAGGTTTACTTACTCGTTTCAATACAGCTGGCACTGTAGAAATCGATGAACAGTAATTTAATACGTTAATGAACCTCAAAATAGCTTCAATTGTTCAAAAAGATCGCAATTTTGCTAAGAACAACTTCTAATTCGATCAAACTTTCCTTCGAAGTGATGAAATTGTGATAAGAGCACATTTTCGCCGGTGTTATTCCGTCTGAGTACATGCGGATGCGGTGGCTCACGTTTTTGCCCGTAACGTAACGCGTAACGCTTTGAATAGCGTTATTTTTCAAAATTTTGAGATTTTACTCAAATTTTCGCGTTTTAGCTATCTAAACCGAGTATTGGCTGTTACGTGACTATTCCCTTGTGGAATATTTACGTGTTTAGTGGTTCTCTAAGTTAAACTTCAGTTTTTTACCGAATTTCAACTTAGAAAGAAATCCAAACTTGGTCAATACTGTAGTTAAATTTCAGTCTTTTACCGAATTTTAACTTGTCGAGACTTGTAATAGAGCATACGTGATTTGTGATTATTCAAAAATCTAATTATTTTCGAAATTGATCATTTTAAATGCCCCAGTCCGCGTTTACGTATGTTTGGTTGTATTTTCAAAACTAATTATTTGAAATTTAAAACTTTTTCTCGTATTTGTGATTCATTCTGACTGTTTTAATTTCCTGTTTGAAATTTTGCCAATCAAAATGAATTTACATTGTGACTTGGATTTCGGCGAATCCTGGTCTGTGGCGTATTTTGGTCACTATCTGGTTATAGTGTTCAAAATTTCCAGTTATGAGTTTATGAAATAAATTGACTAATTTCAGATTTTATTAAGTAACCAGCCATTCATGGCGTTGGTAATTGTACTCTTTAAGAATTGAGCAATTGCATTTTCATTTCTAGGTATTTCACACTGAGGTGGAATTTCAACCTTTATGATTTCCCCTTCCAGTTTATATTCTGGTGGGAGAGAAATGAAAATGTTAATTTCATTTTCCTCAGGATTAATCTCAACTGTGACTTTATTGACCTCTAAGTTTCTTGGTTCCACAGTAAAAACTTCTTGTAAGTCTTCTGTGAGCGAAAGTTCTGAGTCTTCAATAAAGTAACTTTTATATAGACTTTTCTCAGAGTAATGATATGGGACAATCTGATGGAAATCGTAGGTTCTTGGTGGTTCTTGACCCATACGCATTAGGCGTGCCTTGATTCTCTCAGATTTCCTTTGAGATTTAGTCAATTTATTTGGATCTTTTGCCGGTTGTGCGCTTCCTTCTGTCGTCAAATCTCCTGTTTGAGATTGCGACGTTGAAGGTTGCGGCTCCGCGGCGTTTGTCACAATTTTGGGCGTCTTTGGAGGTCGACCTCGCGGCTTCTTGTTAGAAGGAGCAAGTTGTGCACTTTGTTTGGGTGTGGCTGCGGATGCCCCAGTTGAGGCTGAGGATTCTGGTTGATCCTCTGCACTCGTTGGAGTTTCCTTAGTGACACTGGTATTCTGAGCTGAGTCATTTGGATCAACTTCCTCTCGTAAATCAGTGGATGTTGATTCCGTAGACTGTTGTTCAGTTGGCACTTCACCATTTACTGCAGTTTCAGTAATCGGTGGGTTGTGCACTTCAACTTCTACTTGTAGTTCGGTAGCTGTTGAAGTACTGGCTTGATCGCGTTTTTCAGCTCTTTGTTGTGCTCGAAGGTCGCGTGCTGTATTTTCAAGCTGTCGTAAAATAGCAGGTGATGCTTCTGCAATGTCACGCTCATTGATACCGACACCTTGCGGTGCACGAGTTGGCGGGTCGTCAACGTCTTCCTCGCTGTCAGACATTGCTTCGCGAGCTTTGAATAAAAATTCTTTGATTTTTTCTTCAATCGAACGCTGGTCTAATAATGATTTGAGACAGTCGCTTTTTTCCATGTCTTTGATGTTTTTGCTAGTTAGGAATAGCGTTAACTGTCTTATGTTCGAAATTCTATCTACAGTTGTTCCATCTGTAGGTTTCAGAAGGTAACTGTTGAAACCTGACCATTTTATTACTATAAAAGGTCCATGTTTCTTTTGATAGAGTTTCGCAGCTGTTCGTTTTTCGAAACTTGACTGTTTGTGGTTGGTAATCAGAACCATATCGCCAGGTTGCAAATATGTAGGATCAACGTGCGTTTTGTTGAAGCAATATTCTTCTTCAATACGCTTTTGACGTCTTTTTTCTCTAATAAATGCTTCAACAGCTTGGCGATCAGTCAAATTTCCGCTTCTGTCTTCTTGCCATTCACTCGTATACACAGCTTTTTTGGCCAACATATCTGCTATGATATTAGTGTATTCTACTTTGCGTGCGTATACGTGCTGAAATTCTACATCTTCGAGCTCTTGCCTGATAGCAAGAATACGTTGAAATAGTTCAGCATGATGAACTGGCTTGTTTCGGGAATTCTTCCAATTATTGGTTTTCCAAATCGAGCATGTGTTCGTTAGCGCTTTGATTACGTAATTCGAATCTGATAACAATTTTATCTTCTTAACGCCGTTGTCTCGTAATATTTCGAGCGCAATAATTATTGCCATTAGTTCGGCGTAATTGTTCGTAACCTGGAATTCTGTGCTTACAATCCTGTCAGATATGTTAGCAGTTGAACCCGGTTTGAAACAGATTCCTATTCCAGCGATAGCTTCGGGTGAGCCATTTTTGGAACAGGCGCCGTCTGCTGTGACTCTGGCATAGTCATTGTTGTCGATAAAGACTTCCTGTTCATCGGACGGGACGTCAAATATCTTGAGTTCACGGCTTCGACATTCCTCAATGGTTATTGATGGAATTTGGTTGTTTTCGTTCTGATCGTGTAATCTTGCTAACGCATCTCGAAAATTGAAGGTTCGTATTTCAGTTGGAAAACCTGGAATCGTCGTGTCTGGTATAAACCAAGCCTCGTTGGGCTTGAAACCAAACGACGTTGGTGTGTTGTTAATTTCGTTTTGGATTTCTCCAACGAATTTACTCCAACCAAGGTGAGTGCGATATGGATCATAAACTTCGTTGAGTTTGACACGTAACTTATCGCCTATTACTCTCATTGTTCGTTCCACTGAAGAACTTTGAGGGTTGTAAGCTGTCGTGTGTGCAACTTTGATCTCGCATTTTTCCAGCAAATTGTACCAGGAATCGGAAATAAATTGCGTACCGTTGTCAGTGATCACTTTCTTGATCTTGACATCGTGGATTTCAATTTCAAATAAAATTGATTCCATTGCGTTGCAAACTACTTTCTTTTGAATCCTGTGCATGTCTCGAAGCCAGACGCGACTGGTAAAGATTTCTTTTGCAACTAGCAAGTATTTTGGATCGTTCTTTAATGCTGGAACTGGTCCATATATGTCTACCGATAGCACGTCGCCAATGGCGTACGCCTCTATTTGAGCGTATTCCAGGACTTTGTGCTTCGCGTAGTTCTTGTTCACTTTGCATATAATGCAGGTGTTTGTAATATCGCGTATATACGCGAGTGAACTAGGATGGTAGTATAGTTGTCTAAAAATCATGTCTAATCGATTTGCCCCAGTATGCCCATAGGCACAGTGTAGGTAGTCGACAGTGTCGTAAAGCAAACGATCAGGTAAATATGGTACTTGCGATTTATCTGGCAAAATTTTCATCAGACGTTTTTTACCATCGCGTGTGTACATTATGTCATAAATTTGTTTTTTACGAAGTGACGTACCCTGTTGCTTCTTATTATTTGCTGGTACGTCTTCTTCTAAGACATCCATTATCTTTTTGCAATGTTTATCTCTAGCTTGTTCGTCTTCTATATTGGATAGTAGGTCGAACAATCTGGGTACGTTTTCGTCCATAAATTTGCAATCCAGAGGTGGTAGGGCGGTCTTTTTACTGGCACCTGTGAGTTCATGATTGTCTTCCTTGTGAAAACCTTTCATGAACCTGGGTACCACTTGGTTAATCATCAATAGATCGAGCTCTGTTAGCTCTTCTATGACGATATTTCCGACTACCAATTCTGGTGCTTTGATGTCGTATAGCGCTTTATTAGACAACTTCATGTCATAGATTAGATCGAAATTGCATATGGTTGTAACCCATTTTGCAGCTTTTCGGTGCGTTTTCGCCAGACTCTCAAATTCTTTGTAAATTGGGAGTAAATTGGCGCGCACGTGGACTCTCCTACTGAAAATCCACATCCAAATCTTTTTGATGACTGAGTAGAGTGTTAGCATTTCTTTGTCATACAGCGTAAAGTTTTTCTGGTGCTCCTTGAAGCCAACAGAAATGAACATAATGATTTGCTTTTGTTCATCTTCCTTGTAGAAGAGAACTGCATTCATTGCATCGTCTGTATAATGCGTATCCAAGAATAAATCGCCCTCACGTGGAGGTTGTTTCAACGTGAATTCCTTCAAGTACTCCGATTTGAGTATGTCGAAGGCCTTCTGTTGAGCATCCGTCCAGACTATAGGGTCGTCGCCCTTTGTCAGTTCGTATATTGGGCTCAGGATTTGCATGTATCGGGGAATAAACGGCTTGTACAGCACGGTGTTCCCAACAAGAGCTAACACTTCTTTGTTGTTTTTAAGTACGAATTTGCCATGTTTTGTATGGTCTTTCTCGAATTTCAGGAATTTTTCCTTTTTAAGGTCCTGTTTATCAATGTTTTCTTTGGATAAGACGAACCCCAAGTGGTCTGTACGCCTCTTGAAAAAGTGGGTTTTGGTCGGATTCAGTTTTAATCCAGCCCGTCTTATTTTTTCGAATACACTGAGTAGTCTATCAAGTGTTTCTTTAAACGTAGTGCCAGAGACTTTGACGTCATCCACAAACTTGGAGATGCCTTCTTCGTCCTTTAGCACTTGGTTTATCATATGAACAAACTCACCGCTCGAGATCTTCAATCCGTACGGTAGTCTGTTAAATTCGTATACTTGGCCGTTTATTATGAACGCTGTATACTTTTTCGATTCTTCATCTAGCTCTAATTGCCAGAATCCGGATGTAAAGTCCAGCGTACAAAATAGACCATCAGGTGAACCACTGAATATTACGCTATCGATTGTAGCGGGTTCAGTTAGTACGCATTGTAAAAAGTTGTTCAACTCGTCAGCTGCCAAACACAGTCGTATATCGCCATTCTTTTTAATGACGGGTGCGAGTGTATTTATAAAAACTGAACGAGATGGCCGAATTATTCGCAAATCTAACATCTTTTGAGTCGTCATATCGAGGGCTTGTTTTAACCGAGCTGGAGGTCTATATTTTTCACCTCGTGGCACTGCTAGGTGCCCCTCACCGGGGATAAAGTTGAAATGTACTTTTTCACCTTTGTAACATCCCGGATTCAGACTAAATATGTCTTGATAAGCATTGATCTTGTGCATGGCATCGTCTACCTCCTTTTGAGGTGCAATGCCAAGCTCTCGTATTTCAGCTAAATCTTCGATGAGATTTTTCTGCATAATACGTACTGCTTTAATTCGGTCTTCTTCAGGCTCTTTTAGCTTGTCTCTTGTAGACATGCTTGTGGCCATTAAATCAATAGTTATTGTTGTGTGTTCAGGGATCTGCTCGATCTTAAATAAAGAGAGCGCGTCTTTGTAAACATCTGGGTTTATAAATGCAATTGTAAAATGATCGTCATCCTTAGGTTCATGACTTACGCATCTCTGGCGGAAATGTAAGTGTAGATCCAAATGTTCCATGGCTACTCTTCCCAGTATGAAAGTGTTGCCAATGGTGTCCATTATGTAGAATGGTACAACGAATTCCTTTGGACCAAAATTAAATGTGATTTCAGCCAGAATTTGTGACGCTCGTTCAATTGCATTGTTGGCCATACGTAGCTGCACGATGCGATCCATAGCGATTTCGCGTACTGCATGTGGCACTTTCAATTTGAGTTGTTTCAGCACATTCCTTGAGATAACATTGGGAAGTGCTCCCGAGTCCAACTGAATGGCAACGATCTTATCACCTACTGTGATTGGAACGACGCAAGTTGGGTCATCGGTACCTTCGTTTACCACTAATGGTTTAGCTTTTTCTTTCAGCTGAGTTTCATCAAGGTGTGCGTTGTCAATCGCTTCGAGTGCTCGAGCTTCTTTAATTATTCGTTTTCGAAGTGCATGATGTCTCCATTTCTTGTCGGCAGGTAGGCCTCTTATGAATTTCACGCGTGTTGTAGTCGTATCACTATTACACGGAAATGTCTTAATGCCATCCCTTGTCAACAATCTGAGCAATCTGTCTTTGGGAGGTTTCTTGATTATTGCATTTTTAACTCCAAAATCTCCGATTGGTCTTCGATCTTTCGCTCTATGGTGAATGTTCAAGACTTCAAAAGGAGTTGGAGAATAATCAAGTTCCGGAAACTCGTCTAATACGAGTTCTGGGTCCTCCATTATCAAACATTTGACATCCATCTCTCTTATGGATTTTTTAGTTTGATTTCCTTGTACTAAACCGTCGTCGTCGAGTTCTGTTAACTGAGCCGGACGGGTGTACTTGTCCGTGAATGTTTCATAGTACTCCTCTGGTAACATGCAACACGTTGGATCTCGTTGGCAATTAGGATTATTGCACGAGGTTCGGTATTCCATAAATAAGGTTTTCTTTCTAGGTTCGACGACCTGACTACCTTTTAATGGTTCAACCTTTGTTGCTTCCTCCTGCTTAGGTTGCTGTTCAGGCGGAGCCATGTACGTGTACGGAGGTTGCGGACGTTGTTGGAGTATCTTTTGCATTTCGTCGTATGGAGATTTGAGCGCGTTTCTGCTTAAACGTACTCGTTTCCATTCTTCGAATAGTCTGTATATACCTGTACAAACCATGTCGTAAATCACACGGTACGTAGGTATAGCAGGGTAATACTTGTTCCTATCCTTTTCGAATTTGAACTTTCGTTCACAAGGAATTACTCGTTGGTTTTTATCTGCCATGACGCCAATCGCTTCAACACCGGAGGCCGTTATCAATTTTTGCGTCTGCAAATAATACATGGGCGGTTCTTTCCAGAATATTACAATTTGGTCGTCCGCCGCGTTTTGAAATATTTTACGGTATTCGATGTATCGATCTAGTTTAACGCCAATGCTTTTGGGGTCACCTGGAATGCAGGGTTTTACTATTGGGAAGATTAATATAATCAATTCCGCCCCTTTATCTTTGACTAGTAGATCTAAGAGTTTGTTTAGACTTTTCTTTATTTTGTCATAAGGTTGAGGTGAGTGATTCAATTCGAATTGCAGAGCTGATAGAACGAATTTCTCTCCTTCGGGGAATTCCGTTTTCTCTATACGTCTGTATAATTCTTCAATTGGTAATTGATCACGTAAATATGGTGGCACCGCTACCGGTAATGGCGTGTCTCCTCTTTTTAGGAAGTGCGCTATACCGTCGCCTACCCAAATGAATTCCGTAAAGATTGACTTCATGGGGACTTTGATGTTACTAGACCGTGCCCCTGTAGTGTCTAGTCCTTTTAGTTTTCCGAATTGTCATCGTTTCCTTGGTCTTGACTCTCGTTGGAATCGTGATCTAGGTCGATTTCTTCGATTTCTGCGCAGAAATCGGCGTTATCCGGAGTACCTTCTCCTACCGTACCATCTTCGTTTATTACGAAGAAGTGTACCGGTAGAGGTATCTGACTAGACACTTTCGGTTGGAAAGTCGAGGGTTTTCTGGCTTCATGCGGTTTTTCACCACGATTGTCGCTGTTCTGGGGTTTAGCATTATCGTCGCTGTTGTTATTACCACCAGAATTGTTCGAATTAGTATTAGTATGAGTGTTCTGTTTAACGCCATTACTATTACTAGTTTTGTTCGAGTTGGGATAGAAATTGATTTTCTGATTCCCTTTGAAATTGTTACCTAAAGCCTTTTGTAGCTTTTGGTATGCCATTTGTAGTTGTCCTTCGTTTACATTTTTGTTCGTAACAGCTGGATACGATTTCTTCGGATGTTCCGGCGCATTATGCGGTGAATTCGTGATCATTGGTTGGGTCGTCCAGTTCCCTATTGGAGTAGGACCTTGCGTAGAATTCCTATTCCTGTCAGAATTAGAATTCTTCGCATTCTTCTGCGAATTCCATCCTCCATTAAGGTTGGAATTCTGGAAGTTTTGATTGTTTCCCATATTCCAACTTATCTGTGGACCGAAGTTTTGGTTTGAATTCATCGGAGTCTGATTACTCCATTGATTCAAATTCCAGTTATTCGGATTGCCGGGTATTTGAGCCCACTGTCCATTTGCGGTGAGCATCCAGTACGTTGACTGAGGCAAACCATTTCCGTTATTCCAGCTATTGTTAGGCATTCTACCCCATTCGAATGATGGTGTTTGTTGCCATTGAATAGGTGTCAATGTGCTGTCACGAACTGAAATGCGTACATTATTCTTCGGGTCAGAGTCATAGTTAGCGAATTCGTCAAGTTTTCTTATAAAACCTTCCACTGTAGTTTGTTTCGCTAATTTCTTATCGTATGGGTAGGGCACTTTTTCAGCTGCTACTTCCAATACTTTGGAAATATTTGGATGTTTGCGTTTGATTAGAGATAGGACCCATCTCTTTATCTCCAAGAACAGACGTTTCTCCGTTTTGGTTTCGCAAAAATATTTCTGGAAATATTCCCATGCATCGTTTTGACACTGACTGTTCCAATAATGTTGAAGGAATCTCTGTTTTAGGTCTTCGTAGTCCGTTATTCCCACCATGTCGCCTTTCCACTCTGTCGCATCTTGAGTCTCAATTACTCCTTGGAATGCGTAAATTTTCTGAGTTTCGGCGGCATTGCTTTTGTTTACGTAGTCTTCAAACTGACGTACAAATTCATGAGGGAAGTAACGTTTCGATTCGTCATAATAAATGCCAGCACTTCTGACTAAGTTGGCATTTATTTTCAAGGTTGGGTTGGAATTAAGACCACTGTTGGGTCTACATCCACCTTCCTTTCTCATATCCGCAACTGCATGAGCTAACTGGCTGCATTCTGCCTTATGTTTTGTCATTTCATTTTTGAATAGGTTGGTCGCTTGGTCAAATTTGGTTTCACATTGCGTTGCCTTTTGCATCGCGCTGTCAGCTTTTTGTAAAGCTGCACCGGTAGTTTGACCTACATATTCTTTCATGCCAGTGGCCCATTGGGTACAGTGTTCACGAACGTCTTTTACGTCGTTTCTGTATCCGTCAATGTTGCGGTTCGTACTACCTGCATGGTCCATAAGATTAATTAGACAGTCTTCTATTCGGATAAGGCTGTGTTCTTGAACTGCTTGACCAATCTGTAGGTTCTCTATGGCACCTTCAGTGAAATCCCATGTTTGCTGAAACAACGATCTCAACGGATCATTTATTTCAGCATCGGTGGCGATTTCAGGTCGTTTCGGTTCAGTTTTGGATCTGCATTCTTCCCTTTTTAAGTCCCTGTAATTTTGCAGGTGACGTATCCTCGCTGGGGGCGGGTCAGGGAGATCTGATCCATGTACCATGTTATTTTCTTCGGTAGGTACGTAATCTTCGTCATCCTCATCATCATCCTCGTCATATTCTTCGTCAGAATTGTTTGATGGCGGATGACTGCTGAACAATGATTCCACAAGGTTCTGCGGACTCGATTGTTGTTCAGGTTGTTCTACGTTTAAATCCTGCGTAGGTGGATTTTTTCGATTTTTCCGTTTGGATTTGTTATCCGAATTTTTCAACGTAACGCACGATTCTTCGTGCGTTTCACCAATACATAAGCAATGTACTTGGTGTTGCGTAAGGGCTACCGCTTTACTTCGGGTGCCTGCAGCTGGTCCAGTAAATGCCATTTCGTTTGAATTCAACTACAGCTGGGGTAATATTACGACGAATATTTTCCCTTTTTTGTGTGAAATTTCTATTAAATTTCGAACACAAATTCACGTGCAATGCTGGTTTTAATTCGCGAGTTGGTTCTGGTACACAAAAATATTCTATCACGTAAATTGCGCTTCACTAGCACTGAACTATACAGTCGGTTGACTCAAGTCGCTAGATTGCTACGGCAAGTAATCCGGACAAGATAAAAAGCGCTGAGTCAGGACGAACTGTTTCACACGTGCTCGAAACGTGTTTCTTAGCGGGATTCGAGTGCAAAGTCACTTCAGAGGTGACTCGGACAAGATAAAGAGCACTAGATCTCAGCTAAAAAATTAGCTTCGAATGAATCGCGAACACGAACACGAATTGCTGGAGAAAAAATTCAGGTGCCAAAATACCACCTTGGGTATTTCTGAAAAAATACAAGGACACTGAATTATCACTCAGCTTTGAGTGCTGGTTTGAAAAATACGCGAAAAATGCTTGCGATGTGTTTGCTTTGATTGAAAAGCCACTCGCGAAATGTACTGTAATATTCAACGATATTACTTACCAATACTGCTGCAAAATATAGCTTCGAACAGAAGTTCTACTGCTGCTGATCGCGTGGTTGAAAAACAAACGCGGAGAAATTATGCAAATAAATTGCTTAGTATCAAGATTCACTTTAAAAAATAAAACGTGAGAAGATACCGGACAAGACACACACGGAGGACGCAAAAAATGCGCGCGAAAAAATAACACAATGACAGTCAAGCTGCTTCTCTAGAGGAGCGTTGCTAGAACCGTCGTCGCACTTGAAAAGAAAAATATATAATGCGAGCCGCGGTAGCTATCAACTCGTCGGTTGGTGGCTACGCAGCTGCAGCAGCGACATCAAAAGATGGCGGCTAGTGCGACGTGTGTGTCTGTCCTTGGGTGGTGGTAGGGGTCACGCAACAATGCGGCGGACAAGCTGGAACTCGCTTTTCACGTTTCAACGAACGGATTGAGTTCTGAGAAATTCTCAACGGATATTTTATCCATCGATGGATTTCATCATCTACCACCACACATACACATGTAAAAATAAACACGTTTTCGTCAAATTCTGGCAAATTTGACTAGGTGTGTGTGTGTATGAGTGAAAGCAACTTAATACTTTCGTGATTATTTACTTTGAAATATTCACAAGTATTCTTTCCTTTCCTATTTTCGGACACTTTGGTCTGAGAATAGTCAAGAAGTGAATCGTAAGTACAATGAAATCATACTGCAAGTATTATTTTCCAAAGTTTGGTCGCGATCTAAACTTTGTACTCATAACGATTTACTTCCTCCAAGCTCAGATTACGACGAATCTGTGCTTTTTGGACACTCGGAAGGGCGCCAATGTAAGAGGGTAAATGACTTAAAGCAGTGATTTGTAATGTGACTTACGATGGTTGCTATTGTGTTGTTTCCAAGAAATATCCCTTAGAGTATTTCTACTAAATACTCACCGGAATACCTCACATGCTCGGCTAGGGCGTGAGTAGGAAATGGTTGCTTTTACACTCTTAACATATGATCATACACACCATAAATAATAACAAGTTATACACAAGAATAATATTTAATGTGTGCAATATTAACAACACGTTACATGAATAGCACATAAGCAAATGTACTAGTTAACATGACACTTTCTTAAACTAAATATACACACGTTGGTGTTACACACTGTGGTGTAGGTTTGGATAAGTGATCTCCTCTGGCAAGGAGATCTAACTTATTCACACTGATATGTGCAAGTACTTACCCAGAGTGGCGACGAGTAGATCATCACTCCTTCTCGTCTATTAAATGAATATACTAAACACTAATTAAAACTAAAGCACTAAACCTAACACTTAACACTCGAGAGTAAAACTTATACTTAAATGACTGCATTAACCCATTAACCGTGAATAACATACCCGCGTGCACTCGGATACATTACTGGCGTTCTGTACTCTCGTCGCTTGGCTCGTATGGCTAGCTGACGAGAATACAACGCAGTGTTGCCTTAGTGCAACGCAGTGTTACCATGTGGGCGAGCCCTATACATACCACGTACGGCATAGTAGTATATCACATACTCATGTATCAAAATTTTTTCAATTTCAGCCAATTAAAATAGCATAAAAACACTTCAAAGAACAATATAATAACCTTTCTAAAAACAAATAAAATTTTAGTAAAGTTGTCAAAATTTATCAAAATTTCTTGTAAAAATTATCGTGAAAACATCTTAAATGAATTTGGAAACTTCGCATTAAAACATGTTACTTATACACAATGTGTTAATAAATTTTCAATTTTTTTCATATGGAAGGGGGAAGGAGGGAGGAGGAGAAAGAGAAGGAGCTCCGAGCAGTTTAATAAAAAAATTAGTCAATATTTGAAATCAGTGCTTAAAACAGTTACAAATTTACGATAATTAAATTCCAATTTAAAAAAATATTTATTACCTATTTTGACCGAATTTGAGGTTTTTTTTTACCTCCTTATTTGAGAAATGAAAATCTCATTTTGAAAATATTTGCGAGTTGATTGAAAATAGAATTAAAGTTGTGTCCTCATTAATTTTTTTTTTCAAATTTTCAAACAGTAACTTTCAAGTTTTGAACTGAACATATAGGAAGTTGAACTTTCACCTCGAAAATTAAATTCAAACCTTTCAATATTTTTTTTACAGACACTAAATTTTTAAATAGAATTTCACTGCAGGATTGGAAAAGAAATATACATATATACCTACCTATGTAATCCATCGTTCAATCCTAATAAAAAAACATTTCAAAATGTAAAAAAAAGGTGTTAAATAAATTGTCTACCCAGTTCGCCGTGAATATAAGAAGAAAACATGTAAAATAAGTTGCCTATCTAAGTTTTGCCGCAAATAGCACATACGAAGTACCATCGATTTGTTTCATTTAAGAACCAAAGAAGATAGTAGAAGGATATTTGCGCACTTTTTGAATGATTTAAATCGAGTGTTGAAAACAAAAGCGAATCATAAAAATTTTACATTGTATTTCAAAAACCTAATTTGCGAGAACAAATTTTTGGAAAAATTTATACAAACCTTTCGGCAAGTTTTATTTCTCCAAGTTTTTTTTTTTGAAATTTGCGTTGATGACCAAAAAATTGGCACCCCTGTATTCCAAAATATGTCTCTAATTTTAGAAATAATATTTTTCAATGTTTTGGCTTGATTAATGCGAAATATTTAAGCAGAAAAACATTTCAAAATACGAATTCACCCAAAAATGAGCGATTTGCAAATTTCCAATGGCTCAGAATTCTCAAAAGTGGTCTTGGATTTTGATTGCAAAGTCCTAGGTCGACGCAGAATCTCAAATACTACATTTCAGAAGTTCAGAACTAGGCCCTTTTCTCCGAAACAATTGTTTAGTAAAGGCTGGAGCGAAAAAGGTCACAATTTTTTTCAAAAATACCCCCTCTTTGAAGACCAAATCTCACCAGCGTAATTCTCAAAAAAAGTTTAAAAATCATATAACAGGTGGTTTACTTGAATACTATTTACAATTGACATTTTTTTTCGGTGGCATTGTGTAGATACCAACTCGGGCATTACGTCCATATAGTTTCAAGTCCCCCAAACCCCCCTCCACTATGGGTCAAGTCCTCCCAAACCCCGAAAATTCCATCGTCGTGGCTTGTAACCACTTTCAATTTTTCAACTTCATCTTCAAAAATTAATTACACTGTCAATTTTTTTGAAAAAAAAAGGATACATATTATTGTGTGATATCCAGAGTAAATGATAGAACCAATACAAATTTTCAGAATGATACTTGTACCCTTAAACCGAGGCCATAAAAAGATGTTACCAGTTTTTGCTCCATCGCCGTGGCCAATTTTTGTTTATTTTTTCCTGGCTCTCCTATTCGACTTTTTTTGCGGTGAAATGGCTACACTGTATTGTTTCAGTGATAGCAGTGCTGCGCCCACAACCATCAAGGAAATACAGTCACCCGTTCTCCAAAAGGTAATCTGTGGAAATTGTACAGATTACCATTTTTCAGGTCCATCGCCGTGGCTTATCATTCTCATGTTTAAAAGAGACATTTTTTTTTTTTGAAAAAAAGAAAATATTCAAATGGTAAGTATTTGATGACCACAACTTTGAAAATTGAAAAATAATTGATTCTATTACCAGTAAAACAAATTAGAAAAATTATTGATTCTATTACCAGTAAAACAAATTTTAGTTCTTTTTTTCTTGCGTCGTGGATAGTACAGTTTGGTATTTCATCGTGGTTATCGTGATTTTTTGTCCACGGCGAAGGAAAATACCCACTCTATCATGTTTGAATACTCCCATTGAAATGTACCTGGTACCTACTTGATGACCTTTTTGTGAGCTAAAGCTACTAATAACTGCTCCAGTTATACCTATACCTACCCAAAAGTAGTGAACAGCCTTTTTTTTCAACATATGTGAAACCGATTTTTTTGAAGCCCCTACCCCCGCCCCTATTGAAGATGACTTGGGCCTGAAGTCATTTTAGGGATCCTGGGTATGCCTAGAATCAAGCCCCTTTTGAAAAAAAATTCAAAAAAAGGTTTTCATTTTTGAAAAATTTCAGTACTGAAATTTAAACTTTTTTTGAGAATTACCCACCAATAGAAGCGTCTTCGGAGCTAAATTTTTTTTCTGAGTAATTTTCAAGTCAAAGTGAAGGCTCGACCGGATTTGGTCAAAGTTCTCTGGCTTTTTTTCGCTTTCCACTTCAAGGCTGTCTACCTTGAAAACGGAGGGGAAAAATACCATAGAAAAAATATGAATCATTTTAGATATTGGCCATTGGGCGATAGAAAAGGGACAAACCTCGAATAAAAATTTGAAAATTACTACGCATTAATAACGTATAGTTTTTGATTTCTTAAACACCCTGTATACTTAATTCTTGATGCTATTTTTCTTTTCTTGTATTCTGAAATTATCTTCATTTTCAGTTCGGTTATTTTTTTCTCTTTTTTTTAGTGCATCTTATTATCTCAGTCGAAAATCAGAGACGAAAATGAAAAATGGCCATCAAACAGGAAAAACAAATGATTAATCAGATAAAACAGACACTTACCTGCTTATTTAATTTAATTATTTAGAATTGTGAATTACATATTACAAGTAAAATAAAATACCTACGTAACTAAAAGTTGATTATATAAACGAATCAAGACCAAGTAACCAACTTTACAAACAATTAAAAATGACCAAAAAATAGCATTAGAATTTCAATCGATAATTAAGTACCTATTTGAACGTTTACACCTAGGTAATTGAAAATTAGTCGATGTATATAAGCATAACATGAAGTTTTTTCTCAGCCACTCGTCAAGTGATAAGAAAACACTTTATCTAATAAAACTCTACTGTTATATGTATGTACTACTGTTACATCAAGCCAAACACATAGAATATCTGGTCCGTCTAAACTAATTTATTAGATATATTTACGATGAATTAACTCAGGTTTAGATACCAAATATTAGTACATAGGTCTAGCTGTAAGTAGATTTGAAAATGCAACAGATTTATAAAAATAATTCTTATCGTATTCGTTCCTTCATAAACTGCGATGTACTTATTTGAACTATAAATTCTCGGAATGTCTCTGATATACCTGCTTACGAGTTGAATGCACAATGAATGATTCCGTTCGTACAGCATCTTGTTAGATCTGTGTATATTTTTAAAACTAATAACCATTTTTTTTCTCTGCTAATAGTTCATTTTTTTATTCAAGTGTAAAAATGAGTAAAAATATTTCGAATTTCCTGAAAAATATAACAATCGAACCAGCATTCTTCTTATACACCGCTGTCTTCGTCATAGTCGACTCAACCTACGTGAATTTATTTCTACAAAAAAAATGCAGACTCGGTTTGACATCAGAACCCGACCTCAGTACAGGTTGCAGCGACGAAAAACTAGGAATAATTTTCGCCACTGAAGTCAGTACGTATTCTCGCCTCGTTATGTTTCCACTGTCAACAATTTACGCATCACTGGCCATGTGCTGGAGTGACGAATCTGGAAGGCGTCGAAGACCTTTGATTTTCATGCCCATAATCGGACTAATGTTACAATCATCGTGGGGCTGTGTGCATTCTTATTTTTGGACTTGGAATCCGGTCAATGCAGCTGTATCGAATGTGATATCAGAAGTGATCCTTGGAGGAATGCCATTGATGACGTTTGCTTGCCAAGCTTACGTATGCGATGCATCGGATGTGAAAAGTCGTACGATGAGATTGGGGCTTTTTTCAGCTGCTAGAACGCTCGGAGATCTGAGCGGATTTGGTAGTTCTGGGTTCATACTGCATATATTTGGATTTTTTTACACGTTCTTGATATGTGTGGTTTTATCGCTGGTTACGTTAATCCTGGCTTTGATTCTTGCCAAAGATAGATCTTTAAAGGTAGAAAAGAGGAAACATTTTTGGCAAGTTATTAATTTTATGCGAATCGTTGATAGTTTCAAAGTGGTTTTTAACAAGAAACTTCAGACTAAGAGAGCTATCGTCGCTTTGCTGTTGGCGATTTATATTTTGGTGTTTTTCTCTACGCAAGGTAAAGTATATTTTTTAGATGTAAATTTTCACGCTCTTTTGTTTATTGTTTGTTCGTTTGGACCGGATTTTAAAACGGTTATTGTATTTCAGGAGAAAATGCTTTGCAATATTTGTTTCTACGGTACAAATTTCAATGGGATGAACGTGATTACAGCTTGTACGTTGTTTACAGATATATTGGAGTAGTCATTGGTAAGATGTAGTTTACATACGTATCAATTCGGTTTAAATGACCATTTTATGCATCTACTTATTTGTACTTCATTTTTTTGTTGTTTTTTTTTTAAATTTTGATTATTGTGTTACTTACTGTTTTTCATTATTTGCACAGGAAGTGTATTCGCTTCGATTATTCTAAGTAAAATTCTGAAATTACATGACGGAGTAATTGGTATGTTTGCTGGACTGTGGGATGCCATTGCAGCTTTTGGATACCTATTTGCTAGTCAAAGTTGGCACCTATACGTCGGTAATGTTACTTTTTAAAAAATTAATTCGAAATATTGCAGCAGGAAAACGTGCAAGGTCAAATCATTTTTGCCAAGTGTTGTAGCAACCGAATCAGTGCAGGTGTGAATTGATCTGCTAGCTCTAGAAATTGAAGGGGAAAATGTATTGGGTATTGGCCATTGAATGTTGATTTTTTGAAGCTGCATAACTCCATGAGAATCGAAAATTTGTTCAACATAGTTGGGGTGTGAGAAGTTCAGGGATCAGGGAAGGACAGGTCTACATTCCGGATCCACAGTTTTCAAATGTGTTTCTACCATGAATACATCTGAAGATTTTTTTGCAGAAATGTTTTGAAAGTTGTTCGAACACTAAAAAATTTAATTTCTCTGGTTATAAAAGTTCTCAAATTATGATAATTATGTTTTTAGATTTTGTACTTTAAAGTTTCTGAAAATCAATTCACGGTCATTTCTCGAATTCGAATTCCCGAACGGACGGACAATTTCCCAAATAAGATATTTCCCGATTACCGAAATCCCAAATTCTTTGTTTTTGTTTCTCAAAATCCTGAGAAATTTTTCTTTTAAAGAAATCATTTTCTTCATTCAGAAATTTGAACAAATGAGCACACAATTGGAAAAATAGAAATTTAAAATACAAAACGTAGGTATTGAGAATAATGAAAAAATTAAAATTTTGAGAAATCAGTTGCAGTATAAATTCTGGAAAATAAAAGACAATATGAAACAAATTAGAAAATACGAAAATCGAAATTTAAAATAGTTTTGAAAAAATTTGGATCTTCAATGAGAAAAATGAACCAAATGAGCAAAAAAGTAAAAGTTGAATTTTTTAACTTGAAATGGTCCAGAAAATAATAAAAAAAAATTTTGGGAAGTGAATGGAAAAAATTTGAGTTATTAAAGAAGTTTGATCTGCAGTAGAAAAATCAGTCTGAAGTGTAAAAAAGCCCATTTCAAATCGATAAAATGACTAAACAAATGATCATGCAATTAAAAAAGGTCGACATTTTAAATGCAATAGGTCTGAAAAACAATGAAAAAATTAAAGAAATGAAAAATTATAAAATGTTGAAATTTAAAATTCAAAGTAGTCTTGAAAAAATCGGATCTGCTATAGAAAATTGTAAATTTGGAAAAATAATGCTTCGGGATTTTTAAATTCGGGGTAAAAACATTCAGGAAAATGGTTATTTTGGATTTTGGATTTGGGATTTGAGTTTTGGTTTCGAGATTTTGGGTGGCAACTCTAAAAATCAACTTCAAAACCTTAGAAATCGATCTACTTATGTACATACAAAAAAAAAATGATCAAAAAAATCACTTGAAAAAAAATGATACACACAAAATCTCAGCTATCTATAAGATCAATTAATTAGTAAAATTTTGATTTTTTTCAAAAATTCGTCATAAATCGATAAATTAATTTCAGCACATACGATTTTTTCGAAAATCACTTCACTTTGAGGACTCTTGGCTCAGCCCCCTGAGCAGTCGAGTGGCTCAAAATTTTCGTGTGTAGTCTCTCGCTCAGAGTGAACTTCCTCACTAATTTCCACCAAAATTCAGAATTCTTTTTTTCAATCCACCCAATTCATCAATGATCAATTTCACCCAAATTTTCAGAGCAAATTTTTTATTTTTTGGATAATTCGAGAAAGTTTTCCATGAAAAAAAAACTTGGTACAAGAAGTTTAATGATAATTGGTACCCAATTGAATTGAAAAATTAAAATTACAAATAATTCTGCTTCGATGGCATAATCTAAAAATCAATAATTATTTTCGATCATTACGAGTACTTATTTTTCATTAGATACTTTCATCTCAAAAATCTACCCAATATTCCAACGGAAATTTCCAAAACACCACCAAATAAATGAAAAAATCCAACCTTCTCGCCGGCTAATTTTTTCAACTTTTTGTTCAAAATTATCCAAACCATAGTTGAACCGCCATGATCAATTTTCGCTACTTTGGATGATACGAGTAATTAACGTAATTTGGATTCGATATTTTCGTTGTTTTTTTTCTTCAGATGTTGGCTCTCCTATTTCTAATGTGCTAGAGATCGTCATCTGGCCTACCGCGAGGCTCTGGGCGTATCCGCTAAAAAGTTGTCGCAATCGATTGGAAGGGAGGGGGGAGGTGGGGTAAATTCAAGTATACAAACCTATTTTCACATTTTTATCTCATGATTTACATAGATACCTATCTTGGAAAATGAAATAATTCTTTAGGCGGGTTAGCATGTTTCGTAATGTGGTGCAAAATATTTTAGCATTCGAATATCGAGAATTCGAACGAGCAAATATTCGTTGAGTACCTAGACCTACTAAGTATACCTACCTAAACCTAGCATACCAGGAGAACTTTTTCATTCATGGTAATAAAATAAGATACACCGATAGGTTATTCACATCATTCAAAAATTGTGACTCGACAACTGAAAATTTAATCCTGAGGAGTGGATAACACGCTCTTTTAGCTGGCTAAATTTCAGCTCAAACAAAGTTAATGGGTTTGTAAATAAGTTTCAATTGTACCTACCTACTCAAGTCTTAAGACGCGTTGAACAACGAATTGGATCAATATTAGATTATGTACAAATGATGTATTTTTATGTATGCGTTCATTTTCCCCCTCCCTTTCAATTTATTGTCAAGCAATATTTTTTTTTTTTCTAATTTACAGTTCCTCTGTTTGATATATTTCACGGTACTGTGTTGTCTGTGAGCATTTCATTTTTCAGTAAATTTTATGAACCCGACGAAATTGGTGAGTAGAAAATTGAATGATATCTTCTTAAGGTTTAAGAACCTTCACTTAATAAAGGGTACCTACATTTATCAGCTATCGACGATATGGTTAGGAATAGTATAAATTTAAATTGATTATTAATTTTTTCAGGTCGTTTAAGCTGTGTTCTCGGCGTGATGTCTTTGATGGTCTCAGGATGTCATCCTGCTTATAATACGATCTTTCAAAATACTTTGGATTTCTTCCCTTCAGCATACTTTTCTTTGAGTATCGCTATAAATGCCATAATTATTTCACTATACTTGTAAGTTCAGCTTTTTTTCCCCCATAGTTGTCATTATTAATTTAGGAATTTTCTTTTGTGAGAGATTTCCAGCGATTCGAAATTAAAAATTATTTTCATTTTTTAGTGTATCGTATCTTCTGAGTAAAAAAATGGATAAACGAGATCCACCAGTAAAAGAAGAAAAACCAATGATCAGTTATTAAGATTAGGTCGGCAAAGGTAAATATTTGCATTCCATTAAGTGGTTTTCAGCTTGTTGTATTATTTTGCAGAAATAAATTATGTTGTAATTATACCTACTTCGATTAAACTCTTCCTTTTTCATCGAATGTTACTGTAGATTATGAAGAAAAAAAAAACTATAAAAAAAGCCAGGTACTCGTATTCAGGAATCTAAAATCAGCATTAACACACATTGTGAAATATTTTTTCATGAATTGTAGAATTCTTAAATGAAGCGTTGTTACCTGATGGCTACCTATACGTATAGGCAAGTGTAGTGCGTATTTCATGTAATGGAAATTGCCGATAAATAATGCGTGACGATTCACATTTACCTTATATGTAAGTACCCATGTACTCGTAACTTGCACAAAATCTTGTTATAATTCATCGATTGATGTAATCACCTATGTAATGTCATCTGTATGGATAGATAGATAGGTATCTGATTTTACAGTCCATATAAAAATAGCATCACCACAATCTCAGCTTACTGAAAATTTCCGTTCTCAGGAACATTTGTACGAGTATATTTGATTGAAACGTGATAATTTTGTGGTATATATACAAACAAATCTCGATTATGCTCGTTTTCGTAGTGAATGAGAGAAAACTTTTAAAAATAATTCACATACAGAATTAGTTTTGTTTCTAATTAAGATATTTATTAGAATATCGGTGTAAGTCTCACGACTCTACAATACATTATCTTAATTGGTACATGATTAAATCGCATATTACCTATTACTAGAGCGGTGATTCTAAGAAAATGCATACCTAGCGTGAAATGAAATTATACCTATCCCGAAAATGATGAAACCAAAAGTTGATAAGTTTATAGAGGTGTTTTCTGGTTTGGTTTTAAATAATTTTCCAAGAACAGCAAAATTTTCAAAAAAATAATGCATGTATGAGCTCGATAAAATGATCAGTTATTGTGCTTCTCCAACTAATATCGAGCTTCCAATAAGACTAGGTTTCCTGTAGAATTTTCTGCTAATTCGAGCTTTTAAAAAAATTTCCTCCAGAACAGATCAATGAAAAAAAAAACTGAGATTTTGAAAGAAATACCTAACGGGATTTTCAAACATTGCATCGTGTTGGTCTGTCATCTCAAATTTTACCTCTCAATCTACGTGGGAGCCTGGGAGGTATTGCAACTGGCAGAAAATTTTCGAACCGCTCAAAATTGGATTAAAACAGCATGCAAAAATATATTCACCAGTTGAAATTTTAGGTGCTAAAGTGCATTTTAAAACCACATGTATAGGTAATATTTTGAGATAAACGTAATGTTCACACGAGCGTGGATATTCACCTACTTCATTTTGTATCTATAGATAAATGATACGAATTTTCCCTGCTATTAATTTTCGCGCTATGAATTTCACGCTATGAATTTTCCGGACACCTTGAGCGTTTTGCACTCGAACGCAGTTTATTTAATTTCATTAACTAAAACTGCAGGTTATAATATCTACTTACTTTTGATGCAAATGATACATAATTACCTATCACTTTGTTTTCAATACGTGATTTACATATGTAATTATATCGATAAATTTTTTGAGTGCTAAATTACCCTTCAAAAAAAATCGAGATAAAAATTAGAAATTGTGTTGGTACGAGTGCATTTAAGCCACCTACTTACCATTACTTAATATGTATATGGTGGAATTTTTTTTCGTTTTACTGCTCCCTCCCCTGAAGTTGTTACTTCGGGTGAGAAAATCACTCAGTAAAATTTTCAGCCCCCTCTGTGAAAAATAAGTGATGCTATACCAGTGAGCCCCCCCCAATTTTACAAATTATGATGAAAAACAATGTTTGTTATAAGGCTCAAAAGTTGTCGGGTTTCATGAGAAAAATTTCTCCAACCATGTTGGTAAAAATGAATCGTGCCAGGAAGCCCCCACCCAAAGTTCTCCAAATATATTCGAAAAATTCTGTTGAACATTAATAAGTAGGTATGGTGGAATTATTTTTAAAAAATTTGAATAAATTCAGAATTGAAAAGATTAAGGCCCCTTTTCCATGGAACCCCTCAATTTGATCTGTTGAAAGATTAATTTCATGATTATAAGGGTAGGTATGTACCATGATTTTTCAAGTTTTATTTCAACTGGATGAGTTCAAACAAGCCAAGATTACCTATTGAGATAATCTTCTGCGTTAATTGCCAATGGTCATAATGAAAAAGAAAAATGAAACAAGTAAGAGAGTTTTTCTTAAAGAGAAGTCATTAAAAAAAAAAAATTCTAAATGGGGACTGAACTGAAAACTACAACTAGAATAAAAATAGGTACTAACTTGTTTATTTTTTATTTCAATTTTTCAACTTTGAAAGTCTCTACGTAGGTAGCCAGCATTGTGGAAGGGGGGACTGAGGGGAGGTTTTTCTTATAAAAAAGAATAATCTAGATGCATAGTTATAGCTGAGATGAAAATTTTCAAATGCCTAATTATGCGATATTTTTCAACTGTGGGGGTTTTGTACAAAGGGACCAACATCATTTGAAGGACCAAGCGGGAGGGGTTTTTTTGAGAATAAGGTTACCCATTTAAAAGTACCTATCAATTTTTTGCTGATTTTTTTCAACTTTGAAGGGCTTTAGTATAAGATGCACCGGGGGGGAAGTTGGAATTCGGGGTAAGTTAGAAAACTTGCTCTAGCGCCTAGAGGTTTATATCTGGCAAAGTGCCACTAAAGGTGACTTGAGGGTACTACCCCTACTTCATCACGGCATAAAAATTTTCGCGATTCAGTTTCATTTTAGATGTCTTTGGTTCAATTGTATTTTGTTGTTGTTTTGAACTTGTTCTAAAATACAGACTTTCCATTTCTTAGTTTTTCGCATATAGCGGACGAACCGTGCGTCCTAGTGAAAATCTGATGAGAGTGATCTCAAAGAGAATTAAATTCTCTAAAATTTTGTTTGTATGCAATTTTTCTAGGACACTCCGTTTGTGATCTACGCCTCTGCAAAGTTTAGCCTGTTCTGACTTTCCCCAATTGGGAGAAGTCAGAACAGTTTATATTTTATTCCACTGAGTGAAAGCTACTGCGTCAATCGCGCTCAAATTTTCACCATAGGTTAGGAACCCTTATGGGAACCTACATAATAAATTTGATCCATATTGGTTCATTAGAAGGGGAGTAACAGCAGGTCAAAGTTGAAATTTCGAAAAATCATTCCGACTTACCCCGGTGCACCTTACTTAATTACTAATTAGGAAACCAACATCGCTTGGGAAACTGAGGAAAGGGTTAACTTGAAAATGTGCTTATTTAAAAAATGCTGCCTGTAAATGAGAAATTTTCAAAGAAACTCTACAAACATCAATTTTTTATATTTAAAAACTATATGAGAGGGGTTTTGCGATAAGGGCCCTTATGGTGATATTTCGATTTTTTCAGGAGAGAGAAAACATCGAATTGCTTCGATTTTTTCGATTTTTTTTTTTTTGATTTTTGGGTGCAGTGTTGTCTTGCGCATAGGTTGGATGGGAAATTTTGACGAAATTCGTTCATCATCGCCGGATATCCGTGATTTAGAAAAGGGACCTTGTGGTGAAAAGGCAGATTTACACAACGTTACAGACTACCCCGCAAAAAAATACCGAGAAATTCGGATTTGCCATGAAATTTTACATAGGTAACAACAATAAAATAATTTTTCCATCGACCTTTTTTTTTTTAAAAAAAAAAAATTAAAAACAAACAAAAACTTTGTTTTTTGATTTCCCAAAAAATTTTTGAGTATTCATGTTCAAGTAATTTTTAAACGAGAAGTTGATGAGATAGGCGAAATCTGATTGCACCATTCGATTTCTCGTGAAAAAGTAAGTCGGAATCACCAATAAAAAAAAAAAAAACATCGAATCACCACAAGGACCCATATTGCGAAACGCCTCTCAATGTGTCATTCCGTAGGCAATGGCGTATTTGGTCGTTTCTATTTATCGAGATAATTGTGTTTTTAGTGAAAAATTAAAAAAAATCAAAAATTGAGGTTTTGATGGATTTTGATATAGAACATATCCGACTATCGCGTGTTGAAGTATCAAGGTCACAGGTGCGCCCCAAGCGGAGAAAAACGAAACTAAAGTTTTTCTAAGAAGGGCCCATTTGGTCGATTTTGTTTTTTCCTCATCGACCTTTTATTCCCTATCTGGACAGCGATTCCAATCGGAATTCAAGCAAATCTCTGATGCAAACCTCCCAAATCGAGTTTGCAAAGAATGCCTCTGCGCATTGCGCGAACTCGTCTCTTACCTTACCCCACTTACCAAGCGTACGATCATAATCGCGTGTGGAAGGAGATAACCACCTTCCACACGCGATTATGATCCTATGCTTGGTAAGTGGGGTAAGGTAAGGTAAGAGACGAGTTCGCGCAATGCGCAGAGGCATTCTTTACAAACTCGATTTGGGAGGTTTGCATCAAAATGAACCCTTGGAATCGCGGTCCAAATGAGGAGAATAAAGGGTCGATGTTTTTCCTGGTAAATTCGCTTCCGAAAAAATACTTACCCTCCGAATTCTACTGCACCTAGTCGCCAATGGCAACATGTACATATAGCACTCAAAAACACGATTTTGCTACATGCAGCCATAGCCATGTCAGCCATGTGGCATCAGCAAAGGGTTACTGATCCGGAGGTATGGGTTCAAATTACACCTCATGGTTTACGATTTTTATTTTTACAAGTTGAATTTTGACAGAAAATGTAATTTAATCATTTTTTTCCTGCTTTTGAACAGAGTAATGAATTTTTATGCAAAATTTTAATCAATTAAATCATTGTTTTTCAGGCTTAAAATGTTCATAAACATGAAAAGATTGAGTAAAAAAAATCGCTATTGCAGGTGGGTAGTAATATTTGACATCAGAATCAATAATCTTCAAATTTAGGTATGAAGGTTTTGGGATTACACAAAATTTCAGCTTTTTCCAGAAAAAAAACTTCGTAGGCAATTTTCTCAAAAGTTGAGCTTTTCAAATTTTTAGTTATGGATTTTTTTTGGAGTTTTTTTTTGCACTTTTTGGGCTTCTATCCAGCTCATATGATTGCTCCGGAGGTCTACTTCATCCCCCCCCACTCATAACTCAATATCGACCAAATGGGCCCATTACCTGCGGAATGACACATATTGTTTTCACTTTTTCATCAATGTCTTTTCAACTTACAGCCAATCAGCAAACACTACTTCAATAAATAGCCAATCAGCAAATAGCATTTGAATAAAACCAATTAGAGATTAGGATTTTATAATGCCTAATGCTTAGCAATATTTTGGCGCCAGATCTGAAAAAGTAAGCAGCAGTTGCTTATGTTTGGTATGATTAGAAATTTCATCACTGTATTCATCAGAAATTTCTACGCAATTGTCACAATTTTTGAAAGCCAATAAATTTATGAAATTTTCGGTTTATAGCCAATCAACAAAGACAGTATTTTAACATTACTGTTCATCAAAAGCAAATTTGGGACTGATTTGGAATTTAATTTTCAATATTTTTTTATTCATGTAGGTATGATTTTATTTACTTACTTGTAGTTGAATTTTCTAATTTACGAGATATTTATTTGACTTCATTTTAATAAAAGTAGTGAGTCTAGGTACATTTAACTTTATATTATAAGAAAGATCAAGAAAATATGAAAAATCAGCTTCCAGTTGATATTTAAAAGCAAACTTAGCAAGTAGCAACCAATGCAAACATCAACCAGCTATGTTCTACTCGCTGCTCAGAGCAAAAATTTTTTACTCATTTTTTCTGCTCTTTTTACACTATCTGAAAAAGAAATGTAAAAAGAGTAACCTTGTCCTTCTCTGATAACAAAAATCGCAATTTTTCTACTTTATTCGGAGTGAGAGCTAAAAAAAATGAGATATAGGTATGAAGTCAAATTTTTGCTCGTAGTTACTCTGAGCTGAGCAGCAAATACGACAGACAACAGAGCTCATATATGGTGAAAGCAAATGCAAAAACTATCTTTGCAATCAACGAATATCTGGTAGCTTGTTTTTTTTTCACATTTTTTCTCGAAATTGAGGGAAGGGTCTTCATACAAGAGAGCCAACATCATTTGGGTGTTCAACCAAGGGGTTTCCTTGAAAAGGGGGTTATGTAGAGCAGTTACGATTTTTTCACTTTTTGTGGGGTGGGGCTCCCAAATATGGTTTGAAGGGTGGAGGGAAATTTAAAAAAAAGAGAGAATCTATAAGAATACTGGCACAAAACATTTTTGATAAATTGAATTTTAAAAAAAAATTTTCCAACTTAGGGGGCTAATGGAAACATTTTTTTGCAGATTGGGCAAAATAAAAAATAGGGAATTATTTTCTCACCAGAGGTAAGAACTTTGGTGAGTGAGAGGTGGAAAATTTCAACTTTGTTTTGCAAAGTAAGGTATATACATATTGTATACCTACACCTGGTCTAATAGGTACCTACATCCCAGCTAATTTTACGTTACCTAAATAAAATAACATCAACGCACCGTTTTCAGAATGAACGGGAATAGCCATCGTTTTAAAAAAAATATGTTTTACGTAATAATTATTATGTTGATCAAGCTATAATCGTAAGTATCCAGTTACAGACGAGCTTCACATACCTGACTAGATATTAAAATAATGGAATCAGCTGAAAAGGAATGGGTTGTTTGTTGTCATGCACACAACCTGTCTTTCAATACGAGATTTATGTTAGTTCTTCTAATTACGCATAGGAATCGGACGTTACATCGTCGCGTCTACTATTCGTTGGTCAGTACTTTCGAGAAATGTTCTACCGGTAGAAAAATTACGCGAATTTACGTAAAACTTCCTTATAATTGTTCAAAATGCGTGTGGCTCCTGGATAAAATTTCGAAGCATTTATTTTTTTTTAACTTGATCTCTTTAAAAATCCACTATGAGTAAAAACATATCCGGCGTCGTGAAATATTTAACGGTCGAGCCCGCGTTCTTATTATACACCGCTGTGTTCGTGATTTTGGAATTGACCGGTGTTAATTTATTAATTCAGAAAAAATGTCGATTCAACGTCACTTCGGAGCCAGATCTGAGCACGCCTTGCCAAGATGAAAAACAAGGGATAATTTTCGCCGCCGAAACAATGGCTTATATACGTTTCCTGATGTTTTCCTTGACTCTACTTTACACCGCTTTCTCAATGTGCTGGAGCGATGAAAGTGACCGACGTCGTAGACCTTTAATCTTCTTACCTATAATTGGCCTAATGATGATGTCCGTGTCTGGCTGTTTACATTCTTATTTTTGGCACTGGGATGCTCACAAAAGTGCCCTGAGTTATCTTTTTTTCGAAGTGATAAGCGGTGGAATGCCATTAATTATGGTTGCGAGTCAAGCTTACATATGCGACGTAACGGATATAGGAAGTCGTACAATGAGAATGGGTCTTTTTACGGCAGCTAGAACGGTAGGAGACCTTATAGGATTCGGTAGCTCTGGATTCGTATTACATAGATTTGGGTTCTTTCGTACGTACTTGTTATGTTTCGTTTTATCGTTGATTACTTTGTTGCTGGCTGTGATTTTCGTCAGAGATGCATCGGTGCAGGTGAAAAAGAAAAGACATTTTTGGCATGCTTTTAACTTGATGCGGATCGTCGATAGTTTTAAAATAGTGTTTAAGAAAAATATCCCCGGCAAGAGGATTATTATCGTCGCGTTGTCGTGTATTTATATTTTGATGTTTTTCTGCACTCAAGGTAGGTAGCTAAATCCAAAATCTATTCGAAGATTATAATAATTATTTTTTTTTTGCTTTAATCGAGTCATGACGAATTTGTTGTGAATTTTGAGGTGAATAATTTAGGTGTTTTTTTTTTTCATTACAGGAGAGAATTCTGTGCAATATATGTTTCTGCGGCATAAATTTCATTGGGATGAGCGTGATTACAGTATATATGTTGTTTATAGATATATCGGAGTAATTTTAGGTAAGATACCTACCTTCCTATTATATCGGTTGATTTTATCGCGACGAGACAAATTCATACAGTACCAAGTAAATTCATCGACTCAATTTTAAAAAATTAAAATTTCAGTTTTTAAATTTTATTTGTTATGGAAGTACATGTGTACTTACCTATCCCCGATTATTTTCAAAAACTGGCCACTGTGGGAAAAGTATTGACCCCCCCCTCCCAAAATAAAAAAATCATGAAATGATCAAAGCTCAAAAGAGATCCTTTTGAATTGGCACTTTCCTTTCTAATTTGAACTAAACCAAGCTGGATTGAAATAGCATGTCTTAAAAATCCCTTCAACGAAAATTCTAGGTCGTTACGTTTATTTTCAGATAATTGGTCAATTTTTAAAAATTCAAAAAATTCAAAAGAATCTGTTTTAAGGGGATTTTAAAACTTTTTCTTGGAATATAATTTGTTTTTAACGAAGCAAAGTGAACCAGTGAGAATAATTCCTTCAATTCAACTCATACATATCAGAAACTAGTAGTTTTGGGTAATTCTGGAGCCTCCAGTGATTTTCCAAATTTTCTCCGGAAATTTCAAATCACTCTGGAGAGTCCAAAAGTGAACTTGAGAAACTATAACTTTGGTTGATAAAGAATTAGGCACCCTTTTCACTGTTTTGTGGGTCGTTGTGAAATTTTAAGTGGGCGAGTTGAAAAGTAAATTTTTGACCAATTTTTTTAAGTGGAGTGACTAGGATTTTTGTTTTTGATGCTATTTTTCCTTCAGCTACCACCGAATGATGATTTGTGAGTTCATAAGTGGTTTTCCATCATCACTCAGGATGCGCCATCTTACCCCCAAACACGGTTTTCGAGTATTTTACGATGTCTCCGGCTGCTTTCAGCTGATTAATTTGAAATTTGGTGTAAAGATGAAGGTCTTGAGGGTAATGACCCTGACTTTTTCAAATTTTTTTGATTCCAACAACGATCTGAAAAGCTATTTTGAAAACTTCGAATCAATATGAAGGAGAATTCAGAATCTGGAAAAAAAGGCAATAAAATAATTTTCACATATTTCAATGTAGGTATGTTCTACCATTGGTAATTTTTTCAAAAATTTTCGAGTAATGGCCACTGCTCTATATCATGTCCATGAAACCATTAGAAAACGTGTTTTATTCCCCTCCTAAAGTGGCCAATTTTGATTGATAAGCGACTGATAATTTAAAACGAAGAAAATAAAAACACGAAAAACGATAGGAAGGTTCAATGAATGTTGCCGAATTTTCTTGAAATTTCAGCTTATGATTTTCAAATACCTGCATATTTTTATGCCATGTCATCTTTTTCTTTTTTTTTTTTTTTTGGAAGTGTCATCAGTGGCTATGGTAGTTTTTAATTACCTATTTTAATGATTTTTCCAAATGGATTTTTAATCATGTTTTAGGCAGTTTTTGCTAAATTTGGCCAAGTTTCAGTTTTTGATAATTTTCAATAGGTTTAATATGCTTGTTTGAAAGCCTTTTTATGTCATAATCAATAACATGGTTTCAGAATTTTTGCCAGCAAACTTTTTCATCACATCACTTTTTGGTATGTTTTGTAAGATTATATTTTTTTAGTATTTTTGTTCCATTTTTAACATGTTTTAACCCTAAAATTCGCAACTCCTCGAAAAATATGATAGGTAAAATTATTTTTTCGTGATTTTTCACGAATTAAAAATGCACTGACGAGTACAAAAATCGTGATCATTTTTTTTTTTTTGATCCACAGAGTCCAAATTATGAGATGTACACTGTAGTGTAGGTACCTACTTTAAAATGTTCCGTGAAAATTTCAGGTCCCTCATCTTGGGAGGGGGGGCATCATTCTCCAAGAATCGTAGAATAGAATAAGTAAGGCAACGACACCAAAAGTCGACATATACCTACTACCTAACAAAAATTTCAACTTCGAACTCTTATCAGAGAAGCATGAATTCATCTAATAAACGACCACGAATTTTATTTCGGCATCATCAAAAGAGATTTAAACGCGTCTGGTGCTATATTTTAATGATTATTTCAGTACCTTAGTCCCAATCTTTGCAAGGTACACTGTAGTGGGCACAATATTCTCGTGGCTAGTTCCTAGATCTCTCTTAAAGTACACTTTCAAAAAATTTTAATGAACTGAGTTATTGGAAATACTTACTACCTTAAACAACTTATCACAAAAACATTATTTTATCAACTCTCGAAAAAACAAAACATTGAATTACATCAAAAGTTTTACCAGTTTTAATGAATGAATTGCTCGGGTTATGATAGGTAACATTAAACGATGTCATAATTACAATAGTCGATGACTTCGTAGTAAGATACAAGAAATCCGGATTAATGGTTTTGATAACAATATGTGGCTGATAACTTTAAGCTAGATAATGTATTATCCTAAGTTTTCTGTACCTCTAGGTATATCATGAAAGACGCCGAACTGTACTAACAACCTGAATCTGGACCAAATTCGTAAATGTTTCCATATTTTATAATTTTTATATGAAAAATTAGTTTACGCCATGTTAAGAACCCCTGACACCTGTTCTCAGGCCCATAGCCAGCGTAGGGTTAGCCGGGGCAATGCCCCGGCTAGAAAGGGTGTTTGCCCCGGGTAGCAAAATCCCAAAAAAAAAACACGCTTGCCCCGACCAGCAAAATCAGAAAGTGCAAAATACCAAAAACTTAACAACGTAAAATTATTTTCACGTTCATGAAATGGCTACACTAGCATGAATTGCATTTGATAGCTCGATGGCTCACTCGATGATTTCACTAAATTTTAAATCAAAAATTTGATAATTTAAGTAAAAATTAGTAATTTGTGAGGATAAGAAATCCAGTACATCTTTTTGCAATTTTTTTTGAAAATTGAGATTTTCTTTTTGTGCAATTTATGGCAATTTTACATAAAAAATTGAGACTTTTACACTACAAAAAAGCTAAAATTTTCAGCAATAGGGAAGACTTTATGGACAATTTTTAGGAAAAAATGAACATTTTCATAATTTTTTGCGAAAAACCAAGAATTTTGACAATTTTAAGCAAAAAGCAAGATTGATCATTTTTTAGGAAAAGCTCAAATTTTTGGCAATCATTGGCCAAAAAAATGATCATTTTTTCGCAACCTTCGTTTGAAAATGGGAGAAATTTTTTGATCATTGACATCTTTTTTAAGCAAAAAAAAACGGAGTTTTTAGATAATTTTCAGAAAGGGGAATGGACACTTCTTGAATTTTTTTTACCAAAAAGTAACAATTTTTGGCAAGGAATGAGGCAATTTTTGGAAATGTTGACAAAAGGTGATATTTTTAGCTACTTTTGGTGATAAAAGTGCATGTATAAGCAGGTCAACTGTCTCAAATTATTCACCAATGGATATTACTAGCATTTTTCACATCAAGATAAATGCAAAAATTGAATTTTTGAAATTTAAAAAATAATAATAATTTGGGAAACCAAAACTACCTATTGAAAAAGTGACCAAGTACGAGCCCTGAGCGAGGGCAAAAGTTTGTTTTGAGAAGTAAAGTTTTTTCAGGTGAAAAACGCGTTTTTTGCCTTAAGTAACATTTCTTTAAAAATTTGAATGATATATTTTTTTAATGTTGTTTGGACGCAAGTCAAATTTGACTATTTTACTTTATGAAAAAATTAAAACAGAAATAGTCACTGCCAAAGAATTATTAGATGAGTGTCATAGTAAATCGCGCCGATTACTGCTGTATTAGACGCAAACCTAGCACTATGCATTATGTAATTATAATCTTTTTCTGAAATACACACTCATTTTGTTCATTTGTTTTTAAAAATTGTTTTGAAATAACATATGGTTGAGGGGGGGTTAAAAGGGGTATGTTTCACAGATTTTTGAGCCTCGAAAAGTGCTGCCCCAGCTGATATTTCCTTCGCCCCAGCTGCAGCCAGATTCTGGCTACGGGCCTGCGGCTGTTCTGAGTGACCTACATGGCTACAAATCATTTCAAGACCAATACACACGTTCGTCAAATAATAATAAATGTAGAAGTTTATTATACTTTGGATTTTTGAATTCGTAATAAAATTGAAATAACCCACACTTTGTTAACTTGTGAAGTTTTGGTTTCGTTTACGCCTCTCATTAACAAAATAAATTGAAAATTCAAAACACTGCAACGTGATAACAAACAAAAATAAGTATAAATTATTCTTTTAATATTCCCTAACCCCCAAAGTGGAGGTACCTAAGCTCCTAGCCGAGTGGTTAGGACATGTTAGTTAGGAATTGTAGGAACCCAGGTTCATTAGATAGGTAGGTAAGTGCGATGGGTTTTTCGTAGGAAATGTTATACTCGTAGGCAGGAAAATTAATACTTCGATTGCCAAATGAATTTTTAATCTGCATATTCGAATACTTTCTTACTACATAGTACATAGTATACTAATACTCTGTAAAAATTACCTCAACGTGAATAGTTTTCACTTTATCAGCTATCAACTTTTACGTAATCGGTAATTGGTTCATATAGGTACCTGATGTTTATTATCATGGTGTACCTAGTAAAAATTATTAAGTATAATGGAATAATTTGTACCATACCATTAAAGTATAAATTATTGTATAACTGAACAGTTAAAAATATGTACTATACGTTTCTAACTTTCTAAGCAAATTGCTTTATATTTTTGAATGGGATCCGGTTACTACGTGCTAACATAATCAAAATTATCCAGTACTTTTTTTTTCTGCGTATCAACTTGAAATATATCACATACATATTTCAATTTGAGCAAAATTAGAGATCTTGAATTTTTTCCTATATGTAGGGCTACAATATGGCTACTCATTTGCATCAGATGTGAAGATTTTCTATGTAATTTGAAACAAAGTCGGTAAAAATTTGTACCTACCATTCGCTAGGATGCATGGTATAAGTATGGTGGGTCATTTTTCAACTTTTTTTGAATTTTGATAGACTCCCACTCAAAATCATAGACAAATGACCAATCAATAAGGCGTATGAGAAATTTCAAATTTTTTAGTCGAACGTTTGACCCTCTCGGCTCGAGCTTAAAGTTTTCAAAATTTGCAAAATTTTCAATTTTTTTTCAATTTTTTTTCAATTTTTTTTTGAATTTTTTTTTTTTAGTCCATGTGGTCTTTGGACATCTTTAGTACTTGCATACAATCGTTTTTAGGCCATTAGAAAAGTTTCAAAGTTCATTTTGACAAAATCAAAATGCAAGAGTTCTCAAAATACTTAATCGTTTTATCCACAATATAATACCTACCTAATTTTGTAATAATCTCCATACGATGGTAAAATTAAAACTAAACACTGATTTAGTGCACATTTTTTCGAGATAGAGAGTACTAATAAGTCCACCTATAAGCTGAAAAAAATCAAACAAATATTTTAGACTCATACATTTTTTTTCTTATAATTTTCAAAACATTGAGCCCGAGCGGGGATGGGAGGAGCTCAAACGTTGAGAAACAATTTAAAATTTTTCCTGCGTCTTATTTACTTAGGTCATTATTTCGCCACGATTTTTTGTTTGGGTCCATCAAAATTTTAATAAAGTTGATAAAAGATCCATCCTAAATTGCAATGGTCTGTCCGGTTCAAGAGGAAAACTAAAAAATGAACGTATCAGTTTTTTTTACCTAAAGAAGCTTAGCGAGCTCTTGGAATTTTTTTCATTTTTGGTTCAAACGCGTTGAAAGCATGTTGAAAGATGGAACTTTCATCCATGAATGATTCATTAAATTTCAAAATCATTAACAATATTCCTGTGGTGAAGGGTGAGAAAAAAACAAGTGTTCTCATTTTTTAGCCATTATGTCAATCAATTTGCACGGTACTGTATGTCAATTTTGTGATCAATGTAGTATCTTAGTAATAATAATCACTTATTCATTTATTCACAGGAAGTATATTTGCCTCGATTGTGCTGAGTAAATGTATGAATTTGCATGACGGAGTAATTGGTATTATTTCTGGATTTTGGGATGCTATTGCTGCTTTCGGATACCTATTTGCCAGTCTAAATTGGCAACTTTATGTCGGTAATGTTATTTTCATTCTTTTTTTTTTTACTTTTTAGTTGTTATTGTATGTAGCATAGGTCTAATTGTAAGTAAGTAGGTACAGAAAATCAATTCTCTAAAGATTGAAAAAATTTCCAGTGGTGAGTCGAAGTTGACGAGTTTAATTCCCCAAAAATACACCCTTCAGGGTGGCCCCTGAGGCCTGAACATATAGATATATACCAAATTTAACTTCCTAGATCAGTGTGAAGAGGCTCCTGCAATGACACAAAATCAAAATTCGTTTCGAGAAGGTGAGAAAACCTACTTTTTTGGTGGCTGCATTAAGAGAAACGGGAAGGAGTTGGAAAATTGCTACCCTCAAAAAGCACATCTAGCAGTCTAGCACACCCTTTGAATTTACATAAATGGCAAACTTGAGCATTCAAGATGAACAAGAGAAGGAGGGGGAAAAAAAGGCTTCAGTGATAATACAAAATTGAAATTTTTTATTAAATGCTGGAAAATGGACTTTTTTTAAGTTGAAGAGGGGTGGGGACCTGGGGAGGGATTGAAAAGTTGGTAAATAAGTTTAGAAGGTTTGGGTGAGGCAGGTACAAAATTTTCCAAGCTCACAAAACTAAAAAAAAAAAAACAATTTCTGTCTTACCCTTTCCAAGGCAATTGCTCCAATACACTGATTTTTGAATATGGTATACCTACAACTTTTGATTTCCCTTGAATTTATAATTGATATACTTATCTGTTTTGATGTTTTTCGAATTCCAATTTTTTCCACCTTCACTTCTTCCTAAAAATGTGGACAAACGTGATTTTCTAAGCCCAAATTTGGACATTCAAGCGAATTTTGCTGAAATGACTCCAGATTACAAGGGCACTACTCGAGATATCCGCCTCCGATTTGAATATAGGACCACAATTTTTGCAAAAGACATGGACGGAAACCTTCGTAACCAAAATTCCAGCAGCCCAAATAAATTTTTTGATTTTTGACGAATTTTGAAAATTTAAAATTCGTCACTTTCGTTGAATGTTTAAAAAAAAATTAATATTTTTTTTTGTATATGTGCCTAAAAATGATAAAAATCAATCCTGAAACTAATATCAACTCGTCAATCTGATTTCACCATTTTCGGTAATATTTTGAAATCTCCAGTGTGATTTTCGTCAATATCGGATGGTCGCGGAAGTTGATTCGCGTAGGTATTACAAATGTATCTAGTGTAGCTTAGGCCTATCTTCAACCGGTTTAACGAGTACGGAGTACCTATGTACATAATATCGATATTTGAACTCCGGTCTAGGCTGAGACCTTGAGTGTATTTTTTTCTGACAACATGCTCGGCGAAAAATACGAATTTGTAGTAAAAAAGTTATTGATCAAAAACTCGCTGGAAAGTGACCGCCTGAAAGCCAGACCAAATTTAGAAGTAGATGAACTCGTTAATCAGATCGAGAATAAGTAAAAGTCGCAACTAGATTTTTAGTTGTTTAAATTGGCGATATTCGCACTTTCCGAAAAAATTAAACAATTTTAAGGGAATCAAAAATCGTGATAGAGGCTCCAAAATGTCAAAAAATTATTAAACTCGTCATTTTTATTGAAAAACATCATGAAAAATAAGTACAAATCGTCGAAAATAGTCAATTTTGGATTTTAAAAATTTTTCCAAAAATCAAAAAAACAATTTGGGCAGATAAAATTTTGATTACGAGAGTTTCAAACCAGGTTCGCGTTTTGCATTAGTCGTAGCCTCGTCCAAATTGCAGGCAGACAGCTTGAGTGACTCATTTGATAGTTGTTGTTCTCAAAAACTGGTAAGAAACAAGATTTAAACAAATAGGTACTTAGGTATATCAGATATGTATGTGTAATTAGAAAATAGGGAACTCTGAAACACTAAAATGGAATCTACGTTTTTATTATCTAATTTATTCACGTATTATGTTTGCAGTTCCTCTGTTTGATGTCTTTCACGGCACAGCATTTTCTGTGAGCGTTTCATTTTTTAGCAAATTTTATGCAGCTGACGAAATTGGTGAGTTTTAACTATAGGTATATACAACCTATATGTGAGATGAATAATATGTTTATCACTTCGTACATATCTATGCCAGGCATGAGACGTATATTGTATAGAAGTATGGTTGTCTTGCCATTTTTCTCCTTTTGAGTTGGATGGTCAAAGTGCAGACATTGTAGCTGCTATCTCGAAGACTTCAAAACACAAATGTGAAGATTTATTCCAAAGTCTCAAACCCGTCCATACCCAAATGCACGTAAAATGTGACTGCATTTATTATTATAATTTTTTTTTGTTGAAAATTTAACGAAATATTTTTTGCGAAAATTTCATAGAAAATCATCTTATGGGCGAATTACAAAAAATTAATTTCCTTCGTGATTTCCACCAGAATTTGCGATATCTCAGCTTTTGAAGGGGCAAAATTAAAATCTGCACGTATAAACATGGATTCACCATCTTTGAGATTTTCATGATCAACGTTGTCACAAATTTCTAAAATCTGTTACTGCCAGTTCAAATCCAAAATTGTCTCCAGTAATTATTTTTTGAGACAAAATGGTGCATTAGTGAATATTCTTTCGATTTGCTTGTGTCTATCAAATTTTCAAAATTTCTCAAATGCCTACAATTTGACCTTCTTATGCAACTGGAGAAGAGTAAAAGGTTCAGATAGGGAGCTACATTCTTAACGATGCTATTTTGAGGTGTTTTGAGATAAGTTGAGGCATAATTTGGAAAACCTTCAAGTTCAACCTCAAAAAAGAAAAATGGCAAAATGATCACTTAGATAAGTCATTTTGATTAAGTGCCCACTTATTACCTATACTTATAAGCTACTAACTGATTCATGATTTTTTTTCAGGTCGTTTGAACAGTGTACTTTGCATATTGTCGTTGGTGATACCAACATGTTATCCTACTTACATTACAATCTTTCGGAAGACTTTGGATTCAGTTCCTTCAGCATACTTTGTACTAAGTATTGCAATTAATGTCATTGTTGTTCTGCTGTATCTGTAAGTTCCTTGCTGCGCGAAATTATTCACTTACCTACAAGGAAACCTTTTGGATTCGCATTCTGCGATTTGATCGAAACCAATTTAGAATGAAAGGGTAAACTTAAGTATTCAAAAAACCCGCAACCTAAATTTCAGACGGTCTAGTTCATTTTTTGAATTTTTAGCGAATTTTTGAAATTTTGAAGAAAATGAACCAATGTGAATAATTTTTGAACAATTCAACTCTCAAATATCAAAAAACGTTTTAGTACGTATTAAGCCATTCTGAAGCCTCCAGTGATTTTTAAATTTTCTCCAGAAACTTTAAATCGCTCTAGAGAGGCCAAAAGTGAACTTGAGGAACTATAGCCTTGGTCAATGAAAATTAAACACCTTTCTCATCGTTTTATGACTTTATGAGTCATCGTGAAATTTCAAGCGTGCAAGCTCAAAAGTAAATTTTTGACCAATTTGTATAAATAAGGTGAGACTGCTTTTGACTCGGATTTTGGCTCTTGTACCATTTTTTGGAGTGTCAGTTTCCAAACTAATTTGTGAATTCCAAAAATGGTGAAAAAATTGGGCGTTTTTGGAGCCTCTAGCAAGTTATCAAATTTATCCAGAAATTTCAAATCGCTTAGGGAAACACAAAAATTAAATTTAGTGCTTATACAGGGTGTCTAGTGAGTAGATGTCAAAACTTCAGATTTGGATAAGGTATAACCGGATACGTCGCCTGTCTTTAAAATTTAAGCAAAAACGTATTTTTGACTTTGGAAATGGGGAGTACTTTAGAAAACAAACCCATTTTGTCATCATTAATTTTTGCCTAACTTTAAAAGTGAATGGGCTAAAAATATTTTAAAAGAAAAAATTGAAAAAAACGTGTCCTTGACCTTGGGTATGGGCAGTACTTCGGAAAATGAATAAATTTTGTTATTAATAATTTTACGGGCTAGAAAATTTTTTTTCTTTTAAAATATAAATATATTTCTATAGCCCTTTCAGTTTTAAAGTTGAGCTAAACTTCATGCTGACAAAATTATAGTTTATTTTCCAAAGTATAGTACCCATTTCCAAGATCAAAAGTACGTTATTATCAATCGTTTCTTTCAAAATATTTCTAGCTCTTTCAATTTCAAAGATAGGCAAAAATTCATACTGACCAGATTTCTTTATTTTCGAAAGTTCCAAGGTCAAAAATACGTTTTTCTGTGTTTTTTTTTCGAAGCTCGGTTGCCCCTTAAATTTCAAAGATAGGCAACTTGTCCATCTAAAGGTTTTTCGAAGTCCTACCGGGTTATATTCAAATCTGAAGTATTGACATCTACACACCAGACATCTCACTTCGGTATTGGGCACATTCTCGATTGTTTTCAGGCTTGAAGAAATTTGAAAACTCGCTGGAGACTCCAAAAAAGTAAAATTGAGATTATTTTCAAGCCAGGGGATCTTGCTAATACTTTAGACAATATCTTGCCCAAAAACCCTCCCGTATATTATTTCTTCTGAAAATTTAATATTCTCATTTTTACTGGAATGCACAAAATTTAGTAAAAAATTTATTTTTCATTTTTCGAATGATCATTTCTGTAATTTCATGGTACCTACAACCACCTAAAACAATCAGAAGGGTGTCTAAATGGGCTATAGGCACCGATCAATTCGTTTTTGGTTTCTCTAACGTGATTTGACGTTTCTGCAGAAAATTGAAAAATCATCGGAGGCTTCAGAATGTTCCAAAACTAGCAGTTGATGATGTGTGGGAGTTGAATGAAAGGAATTCTGCACATTGGTTCATTTTTCCTCAAAAATTTATAGGTACCTATATTTTCATGAAAAAGTTTAAACCCATTTTTAAAACGAATTATGAAATTTTTCACATTTTCAAAAATTCACCAAAATTCTAAAAATAATCGTTCGTATCTGAAATTTTAATTAACATAGGTACCAATTTTGATTTAGCTTGGCTTCGTTTAAATTGGAAAGTGCGATCAGTTCAAAAGGTTTCTTTATTATTATGTAGGTACCCTCAAACCAAAAAATGTTGATCTCAAATTTAAAAAATACATTTTTATATTTCAGTCTGTGTTACAAGCTGGATAAGAAATCGGATAAACTCGTATCAGCCAAGAAAGAAGAGAAACCAATGCTCACTTAGTTTTAAATACCTACCTACGTTTGCATTGCATGCAGTGGAAGCTAAATTGTTGACATTTTTCCTATTAAATTGTGATTTGATTATACGTAGCTTAAGTTTTGAAAAAAAAAACGTAAAATTCATATCTGAGAGAGTTTAATTTTAATCAAGAGTCGTCGTCGTCGTGGTTCCTTGTCCTTTACAGGACATTGGAAATCGCAGTTTTGTGGTACCCTAACAGGGCGAGGCGAATACCTAAAAATAAAAAAGTTGCGAAGACAAAAAAAAATCTACTTCGAATGACTACCTACTTAACCAAAGTACATCGTGGTTCATGGTATGAAAGATGATACGGACGATTACAAAGCGTATCAATTTTCTTCGGTATTTGCTCACTCAATAGGCTATAATTTTTAGGAAAGAAGCGTTTTCCGCGGAATTTGCCAAGTTTGTAAGTATCGCAAATGAGAAAACAATGTCATTAGCTTGCTAATCTACATACTCACCTTGGCGCTTCAGTTTCAATTACCTAATCTTTCGGAAATTGTAATCTTTAGTAGGTAACTAAGCATCTAAGTTCCACCTTCGAATCTCTAACCTGATTGCGGCTGTTTTATTGTCACTTGCCGATTACGTTGGAGTATTTTACGTTTTACATTTTCGGCCGCATTTTAAATCGTCACTATAAATGTATCCACTGGTAGTTATTTAGTTAATATCCTAATCTCGATGTTCCCACATGCTCATTTAAAGTTCGCGGATGGCTTAGTTGAATACGTATTGTGGTTAACATACTGTTTTAAAGCAAGTGTGTCCGATTTCAAAGTGATTTTTTTTTTTTGGTAACTTAATCGCATTAAAGTTTAGTCATGTGTAAAAATTTATCAAATTTCATTAAACATTTAACAATCGAACCGGCGCTATTTTTATACACGGCTGTGTTCGTTATAGTGGAATTAACGTGCCTTAATTTATTGATCCAGAAAAAATGTCGATTCAATGTTACCTCAGAGCCGGACTTGAATACAGTTTGCGATAATGAAAAACAAGGAATAATCTACGCTACCGAAATGATGACATATTTTCGTTTCATTATGTATTTCTTGTCCACTTTGTACGCTGCTTTGGCGATGAGTTGGAGCGACGAAGCTGGTCGACGTCGAAGACCTTTAATTTTCTTGCCCATAATTGGACTTATATTTCAGTCATTGTGTGGTTGTCTGCAGTCGTATTTTTGGACTTGGGATCCATTCAATAGCGCTTTGTGGAACGTGATACTCGAAGTTATAGGAGGAGGAATACCATTAATGAATATCTCTGGTCAAGCCTACGTATGCGAGGTATCGGATGTGAAAAGTCGTACGATGAGAATGGGACTTTACTCGGCAGCTAGAACATTAGGAGATCTTATAGGATTCGGTAGTTCAGGGTTCATGCTTCGTAAATTTGGATTTTTCTACACGTATTTGATATGTTTTATTTTATCAATAATTACGTTGGCGTTGGGTTTGATTTTTGTCAAAGATGTGTCTGTACGAGTTGAAGAAAAGAGACATTTTTGGCAAGCTTTTAATTTGATGCGAATAGTTGATAGTTTCAAAATAGTTTTCAAGAAAAGTCTCGGAAAGAGGAGAACTATTGTGGTTGCGTTGTTGGCTGCCTATATTTTGGTGTTTTTTTCGACACTAGGTGGGTAACTAATTGTTTTGATGGTTACAAATCGCAGATAATAGAATTAATTGTGTAGGTATAAGTACATATAAGGTACTTCTTTGATTGTTTTGAACATTTCAGGAGAAAATTCTGTCCAATATTTATTCCTGAGGTACAAATTTCATTGGAACGAGCGTGATTACAGCTTGTACGTCATTTATAGATTTATTGCGGTATTTGTAGGTAAGTATATAAGCTTGTAGGTTTTATCGATAAAAATGTACAGCAAACTTGCTTATGTGGTAATTTATTAATTTCGTGTGTCAAATTCCTCTGTTTTATATGTAATTACAGGTAGTGTCATTTCATCGATTGTGCTGAGTAAGCTTTGGAAAATGCACGACGGAGTAATCGGAATTATTTCTGGATTGTGGGATATGATAGCAGCTTTCGGATATTTATTTGCTACTCAAAATTGGCATCTTTATGTCGGTAATGCCATTTTTGAATTTATTTAGCTATGGGGTCATTCGACATCAATTTGACCGAGAAGTGCGGTAAGAGGAGGTCGACCATGTTCTTGAAATGTTTCGTGTGGAAAGACCTTTCGAAGGAATGACTAATGGCGCAAATCGCAGCCCTCTAATCATTTTTCAATATCTGCTAGGGGTTGTCAAAGATTTCAGTGAACTTAAAATATCATCCGTTTCAGCAGTGGATTACTCGATAACCGCGATACCTACCAAAATGAAAATTTTTCCAATTGTTCGGGGTTTTGAAAGGCTTTTTGATGATATTATAAAAATCAGTGTTGCCACTTTTTTTCGTACGAAAAATTAGCTCAAAAAATTTCAAAACGTAGTTTTCATATTGTTATCACTCAAAAATTCTGAAATAAAAAATGTATTATGGACAACTTTTCATGCTGAATAACTTATCAAATTTTTTTTTTTTGGGTGTTTGTAATTACTTGATTATTACACCCGTCGCGTCGTATGAGATTTAAATCGAGTTGGTAAGGTCAAGTTTTTTAATTAGGTCTAAGAATTTTTTAATTTCGGAAGGGTCGTCTGGTATGAATAGGGATCTTTCATCTATTTAGTAGGGACAATCTGTGCTGATGTAAGGAGGGACAGTGAAATAGTAAGTGTTGGACAGATACATATAAGTTCTGACATGCGGAACTGACATGTGGGTTTTGGGGCCTTTTCATAGAGGTGATTGTGTGTGATTTTTGTGTGGCCAATTCTCAGTCTGGTTATAATGATTTCTTCAAGTCTGTTTAAGTGGGAGAGGTTTTTCTAAGGATGGACTAATTTTTTATGTTGAAAGAGCTTGTTTGTGGTTTGGAGAGACCAAAAGTGAAAGTTTTTCCATTTCTTAAGTGTGCTTTGGGTAAGGGTGGTGGCAGATTTTGCATTAATATCTACAATTTCATTTCCTAACATTCCAACGTGGCTGGGTACATACATGAACTGTATGAAGAAGTTTGAATTTTGTAAGTCAAATAGAGTTTTATGAATATTTTGAATTAGAAGGTGAACGGAAAAAAGATTTTGGATAGCATTTAGTGAGCTGAGGGAATCACTTTGAATTAAGAAGGACTTATTTTCTGATTCATAAGTGAGTATATCACAGAGACAGTGGAAAATAGCTGTGAGTTCGGCAGTGTAGATTGAAGAACAGTTATGGATTTTAAAATTTGAAATTCTATCATTTATAGAGTATGCATATCCTGTGTGAAGTGTTGGTATTTTTGATCTATCTGTAAAGCAAAGATTGAATTTTTTGTATTCTGATAAGAGTTCAAGATAGTTCTGTTTTATTACTAATGGAGAGTGGCTATTTTTTGGGTAGTTAATAAGCTGTAGGTTGACTTGAGGAGGTTTTAGAAGCCAAGGGGGGTATAGATAATATTGGTTTTTGGATGAGAGTTTTAGGATTGATTTGAAGATCATTCAACATTGTGATGAAATTAGAAATGGGTCCTTCTATATGATCAAAATGTTGGAGGTTGGGTGGGTTAATTGAGTTTTGGAGTGGATGGGAAGGGTTGGTGGATGCATTTGAGATGAATTTGTTTGTTATGAGAGTTCTTCTAAAATCTGGGGGTAATTCTGCTACTTCACAATAATATAGGCTATCTATTGGAGAGGAATAGAGGGCTCCTAAACAGATCCTTAGAGCTGAATTTTGAATTGTTTTTAGGATATTTGAAGTTTTATTTGAGATATTTGCAAAACATGGGCTTCCATAGTTAGGTACTCAATTTTACTGCGAATTAGAGATTTATACAAGTGAAGTAGGAGTTTGCGAGATGGTTTATACTTGGTGTTTTTGATTATTTTCAACAGATTTTTAGGCGTTTCATGGTATCTGATTTTACTTTTAGAAAATGAAGAGTCCAATTTAGTTTTCTATCAAAAGTTAAGCCAAGAAATTTAGTTGTGGTTTTGAATTCTAAAGAGTGTCCTTTGAAGTTGAGAATGAGATCTGGAGGAATCTTTTTTTTTTTGGTGAAAAGTATACAGTGGGTTTTTGACGAAGAGAAGGTTAGACCATTAGGATCTGCCCATGATTCAATTTTTTCAAGGGTTTCTTGGATTACTTGAAGAGCTAGTTGAATATTATTTGAACGAAAGGAAATGTTTATATCATCAGCAAAGATTCTCAGAGAAATGGGTCTAGAAACAACATTGGAAATGTCATCAATCAAAAGTACATATAAATAAGACTGTGCTAAGAACTGAACCTTGGGGGACTCCATTTTCAATTTCAAAAAATTCTGAGTACCTATGTATTGTCAACTCTCACTCTAAAAGTACGGTTTGTTAAGAAATTCTGAATAAAGTAAGCCAAATGTCCTCTAATTCCAATGGAATGTGATTTTTGGAGAATTTTATAATGCCAGGCTTTATCAAATGCCTTTTCAAGATCAAAAAAGACTGAAAGAACACTTTCTTTATTCTGGAAGGCCGAACTAATTTCTTTTTGGTGACTAAAGAGGTGGTTTAGGGTAGATCTTTTCTTTCTGAAACCACTTTGATAAATGCTAAGAGAGTTTGAGGAATCAATATACCAATTAAGACATTTAATAATCATTTTTTCAAGTATTTTGCAAGGAACTGAAGTTAAGGAGATGGGGCGATAACTAGATGCCAGATTTGGGTTTTATCAGGTTTTAATATTGGAATGATTGTTGCAGTTTTCCATAATTTTGGGAAGGAATCAGAAGTCCAAATTTTGTTATATAACTGAAGTAAATCGTCTTTTCCAGTGTCTGAAAGGTACTTTAACACGTGAGGGTGTATTTCATCAGGTCCAGGGATGAATCTTTAATGTGTAGTTTAGACAATGATGTAGCTCTTCAAGAGAGAAAAGAGAGTTGTATGGTTCTAGATTTTGAGATGAAAAGTCTAAGGGGGTGGATTAAAATTGGGATGGCATTATTTCGTAAAATCGATTTAGAAAAATTGAAATTTTGCGAAAAAATTCGATTTTTTAATTTAAAGCATGAAAAAAAGTTTTGATTGGTGAAGTTGACCCATTTGATTCCGATTTTTAGGTATCCGTTGAAAAAGTTGAAAACCCCCTTTCACTCCATGAAATGAACTCATCACAAAAAAAATCAAAATTCGAAAAGATTCAAAAAATAAACGAATTTTTATTTTTTTGCTACAAAAGTGTAACTAATTTTTATCAACTTTCTCATGAAATACGCCAGAAAGAGGTCAAAATAAGACGACTGAATAAATTTAAACTTTCTAATTGAAAATTGAATTTTTTCAAATTTTTAAATTTTACAACTTGGGTGAAATTTTTCGTACGTATTCTTATTCATTTATGAGACAATTACGATATTTTTTTTTTATACTTTCAGTTCCTCTCTTTGATATATTTCATGTCACCGCATTGTCCGTGAGCATTTCATTTTTCAGTAAATTTTATGAAGCAGACGAAATAGGTTCGTTATGTAATGAAATGAACTAGTATAGTCCTAGAATTAATGATTTTCTAGTCTAATGCATACAATACTAGATTTATGTTAGGTAATTCAGGTACCATAGGTAGGTATAAATTAATTTAATATGTTTTAAATGTATGTACTCATACGCAGGTCGTTTAAGTTGTGTCCTTGGTGTACTGACGTTGCTGATCGCAGGATGTCATCCTACTTACTACGGATTTTTTCAAAGCACTCTGGATTTTTTTCCTTCAGCATACTTTACGTTGAGCATTGTTATAAATATCATCGTTATATTGCTATATCTGTAAGTTCAAATGAGTACATATATAAAATATTAATTTATTACTTATTTTAAAACGGAATTTCTCGATTTTCAACTATAATAGTCGAATGTATCATTTTCAAATTACAGTTTGTCATATTTGCTGGTCAAAAACATCGCTAAACGAGAAACCATTCCGAAAGAGGGGGAACCAATGATTGATTATAAATGACTGACGTGTGGTTTGTATGAAATATAATCTCAAGAAATTAAATATAATACGTTTTGAATTTTTTTTTTCGTTCTTGAATCAATTTTCTTCTCTTTTATTTGTTTATTCATTTTTTAAATTTGAATATTGCACGAGGATGAGATTAATAAATACCTACTACACTTCATGATGAATAAAATTCACTGACCATCGCCATAGGTACCTACGAGCGAATTTGCCTAAATATCAACTGTAGGCAACCATACATACACCAAACCACATCACATTGCATTTTTGAATAAAAATCTTCAATTACCTAAGTAGAAGCTAGGCTGATGGGAAACATTTATGGATATGTGAAATTTTGGAGATTTTTCAATTTTCATGAAATAAAGGTAGGTAAGAAAAATTGCGCATTACAAGTTTAAAAAAATTTCAGCATTGGAAACGTGGATTCAAAAATTATTGAATGGATAATATCACGATTTCTTCACGGAAAAAAAAATTATGGATAATTTTTACTATTTCATACAGTAACCGGATCCCATTCAAAAATATTGCGATTTTTACTATGAGATTAGTAAATTTTACTATGAGATTAGTAAATTTTACTATGAGAGTAATACATTTTACCTAATTCTATAGTAAAATGTATTTTTTGGCTGAGTAAAAATCACTATTATTTTTGGATTGGATCCTGTTACTGTACTGAAATAGTAATTTTTATTGTTTTTTTTTTTCAGTGTTGTTAAGAACTCTTGAATAAAAATACCGTTGCCTTGATGCAAATTTTGTAAGAAATGGACGAGCCAGTTTATGAGACAAAACATTGAAGGCTGTTTTTCAGTTTTTGAGCAATGTCACAAGATCCACTCACGTTTCTCAGACCTAAAATTTTGATAGGTATAAAAAATTATGTGTCTCGAGAGCATGCACCTACCTTAAAAAAGTTTGAATTTTTCACTTATCTTTTTTTTTAGCTCTTCATACCGGCTACTCACGTCAGTATTTTTGTGCTTTGTAGGTCTACACCTCGCATGTGAAATTCATGAAATCTACGAGGTTTAGTTTATTGAGTGTATTGTGTTAACTTCACAAACGTGCTTAGATCCCTATGTAAGGCATTGAATTTGTTCTAATAAATCCTTCGAGACTTTGACGATCGTAATTTTTATTACCTATCAACATTAAAAATACACATCTTAAAAATTATATTTACCATTATAGACTTATAGAAATTAGCTATCGCTATAGTTAATTATGAATTGAAAAATTATATTTTTTATAAAAACATTTGCAGAAGCTACGTTGAATAAATACATAAATAATAGGTAATATAATTCAGTAGGTATACCTATTTCTGAAATAATATTTTTCATACGTAAGTATATCATTTTTTTATATTAATTTTTATATTTTTTATTTTAATAATATATTTTTCAACTTTAATAATCTAAAAATATTCAACTGCGTCTTCTGATCCTCTTTGAGAGCATGTTGAGTCAGAGTCTTCTTTTCTTCAAGGGCATGATTTTACTCTTTGAAATTTCGGAGCGGAAGTCATTTTTTATAGTGGTTGTACTAGGAAACGAAGGGAAGTGATATGGACCATAAGATGTACCATTAGTGATATTAAGAATTGCTGACACTGTAATTTTATAGTCATCACATACATTAATACCCATCTGTAAAACACAGTTTTGGGTTTGTTTGTAATCTGAGTCATCCAAGACCGATACATATTGATTTGTTTGGGTTAATGCCTCAGAAGATGTGCCATTATATTTTGTCTTGATAATTATGTAAACATTGGCTAAACTTTTCACCAGCAGGTCCACACAACCAGAATGTCCTTCTACAGAAACTTGTGAGTAACAACGAATACCCTGGATCAAAAATGGCCAATGTAGCATAACAGTTAGTACAGTTTCCTTCTTGAAGGACGGATTAAAAGGCATGGCGAGCTTGGAAAGTTTATTTAATGCACTAGTAATCTCTTGAAGATGATATGTGTGATTATCGGCTGTTAAGGATTGCAAATGTTGGAAAATTTTGTCTTGGAGTATGAGCTCTTCGTCGCTGCAGGGTGTCGACATTTCATACTCCTTCAATAGTCTTATCATATCATCACGAATTTCCAAGTTTGGTATGGTCACATTCAAGTAGGCCGGATACCGCCAATAGGTGTGATTCTGCCAAGTTATCTTTAAATATCCCAGGTCTAATAAAAAGTTAAAAAATATGTTTCTTTTTGATCGCCCAGTAGTATCAGCTTTCAAACTATTTGTTTCCAAAAGCCCTTTTAAATAGAGAAGGTCCTCAATGTCTACATTCCCCAAATTTTTAATCGTTACGTTTTGGTTATCAATAAGATTGAATATTTTCAATCGTACGTCTATTATCAACAATGTTTCCCAAAATGTATTTATTATACTTTGGCTTTCCATATTCCAAAATGGTTTGATTTCTTCATTTGTGAAAAACTGAATTATTGAAGTTGGGTTGTAAATGTGCACATTATTGATTAAATAACCACCATAATACTTTTCGACTTGATCTCTTACGGTAGAGTTGAGTTTAAATGGTGATATACTGAATAAACGATCCAGATCTTCAGAGGTGAAACCATAATATTTCCAGAATTTGGTCATCTCTTCTCTGCCGAAGCGATGTATTTCTATATTAGGCACATTCTCCTTAATTCTAGCATTTGAAATACTTGTCAACCCAGTGAGCACAGCGACTCTCAGTCTGACTTGATCTTTTAGAGCACTACCAAGCATATCCATGAAAGGATTGAAAATTGTCTGGAGTGGTTCATTCACAATGTCTTGTCCCGTTAAATAACTTTGAACAATCGCATCATATTCGTCGATCAATACAATTACTCGTTGTTGAAAATGCATATATAAAAGCTCTATCAATTTCTGAAGACCTTCTATAACGGAGTATTTATCAAGTTGACTGAGCTGTGATTTCTGTATCCATACTTTGAAGTTTTCTTTGTAGTCGTAGTCCAGATTCTTACTATTCAACAAGTACTGATGTTGAAGGAAGGCCTGGTGAATTTTTTGTCGGCAAATTTCAACTACATCTGTATAGTTTTGAATGGGTCTTGTTGTTCTGAAATCCATATAGATAACAGGATATGCCCCAAAATGTCTGCGCATGAAATCACTGTCATTTGCAATGTTAAAATATCCAAAATCGTACTTCCGGGTGAAAAATTCATAATTTGGAGTGTTGGTAACGTTTATTAAATTTTGAGTAATTGGTGAACCCTCTGCATTCATTTCTATTTCAGCGAATTTTCTTATCATATTCATATTGGTGGTTTTTCCAAATCCCTTGGGAAAATTTAGAATCCAAGTACTCCTATCTGTAGCATCGCTTAAAATTTCTTTCAACAGATCCGATTTGTCAACAAAGTATTTTCTCTTCACTACGTCTTCAAAATCTTCGTTTATTTTTTCCATACATTCGATAGATTGGAATGACCCATATTGGATTTTAAACAGCATGAATACTAGCACAATGGTCACTGAGGTAGTGGTGTTCATTTTGGTTATACCTAAAAACATGAGTTGTATCCACATTTTAACAGCTTCGTGAAAATATTTTGCATAGGTACCTAGTATATATATAAAATAGAATGTCGAAATACTACATCAGATATATTTAATGAAAAATGAAACATAGTTTAACAAGAAACATTTATCAGGATTTTTTTATCAGATATTTTATGGGGATGTTAAAATGTGAAAAAATTTATAGGCTTATCATAAAACTGGAATCTTTTTTTAATTAAATTTTAATATGTTATCATGTCTTTGCGTGTATTTATTAGCAGATAAGAAAATCAAATACGTATTTTTACTCAATCATATTGTAGCTGTTTTCAGTATTGTGCAGGGGTTTCCAGCCAATCATCCATTGGCTTTTGGTCATCAGCTTTTAGCTTAATTTCCATTAGCATAAATGAACCTGGCTATTAGCTGTCAAAATTTTATTGGGTGGTGATTGGCTGGCCATATTGGCTGACGTAAACAAACAAAAAATATGTGTCCCCTAAAAACACTCCTTATGCTGCGTACCTAGATGATTGTTGTTGTGCTTGAGTTCTGTTAATCATGTTGGAAACACTAAACAGGTTGTAGTGAAGGCTAAAAAAGACAAAAGAGAACCAAAATCATCACCAGAAATTCAAAAATAATGATTAAAAAATTCTGTTTCATTGGATTTCGACTATTAGCTATTGGCTGGCACTTTTTTCAACAAGCTGCCTATTGGCTTAAATACCATTGGCTACCATTGGCTTTTAGCTAATGACTGGCTGGAAACCCCTGGTATTGCGAGACTTTTCAATTGCTGAAAAACTATAATTTTTGGAAATTTTTTGGAAAAACGCCAGACTTGGTGTTGAAAAAAAGTTGGACAGTTTGGAATTTTTTTTTTTGGCAAACCTGAGAATTTTTGACAATTTTCTGCAAAAAAAATCAAAAAGCAAACCTTGGACTATTTTCATTAAAATTTCAAACTATTTTCAATGGGCTTCTGAGTTTTTGAAAATATGCGAATCGCTTATTCCAAACTAGGTAAGTGAATTCGTGTTTCAAAAATATTTATTTTTCAAATCAAAAATATTTTGCATTAATTAGGCCAAAACATTAAAAGGTACATATTTTATGCTTGATTTAATTTTGGATTTGAACCAAGCATTCCCTTTAAAAATGAAAAAATATGAGAAATTGTTTCAAAAAAAATACCTAATTTTTTTCCATATTTTTTTCGAAGAAAATTTTACCATTATCATTGAAAATTATTTTTAACAATAATGAATAGGTACTTACATCATTTTTGTAGAAATATTTCAAAAAGAGTTATAAATTTTATTTAAAACGAATATCTTTGCACTATTTAAGTTCATGACCCGTCATAAAATTCTGGGGCAAATATAGTTTGGCCTAATTTCTATAGGAATGAAACTATGTAAAGGTTTTTTTTTATGGGGAGGTGAAGGAGGAGGATTCAACTGAAAATTTGTCCACTGCTACAAAGAACAAATATGTATGTACCTACTAATTTTGCCTATTGGATGACTTATAATAAGAATTTTGATTTCATGTTTTGGATTTTTTTTACAAAATTTGAAACAAGAAACCGGTTGGCCCTAGTGAGGCAAGGGTCAACGTTTTTGAAAATTTCATTTCGAAAGGCTTAAAAACCTGTCCTTTAAGGAAACCGGTTTTGAAAAAAAAACGGGTATGCAATAAGCTCAAGCGAAGCGAGGGTAGCAACTTTTGAAAATTTGTATTTATTTTTAAGAGAACTAAAAACCAATGTTTTTCAAGCAAGGAGTTTATTTGTTGGCTTTTAAAATTTTACAATAATTTTTTAAAAGATTTTTTTGGGGATGTTAATTTTGAAAAAAAAGAGATTTTGAAAAATTGTATTTTGAGGGGCATAAAAACAATATTTTTTACTTATAGGATTGCGATGCTGTGTTGGTGAAAATTACACAAGAAATTTAGTGATATAGGTATACTTAATGTTTTATTTTAGAGGTAAATTTTTTAAAAAATGTTTGAGCACGACCTTTCCGAAAAGTTTTTTTTTTATTATACGATAAAACTGCGTTTAAACATCAAAAAAAAAATTGAAATTCACTTCGAAAAATTTGTCTTTAAATTTTTCAAATTTCACAAAAATTTCAAAAAATTGTTCATAAAAATTAAGATATTTTAATTTTGATATACCTACTTATTAAAGAAAAGAAAGCTTAGTTTATTATGCTATAATCCAATCTAAAATACGTAATAGTTTTCAAAAATTCAGTTTCAAGGTAGGTAGATAACTTACTGTTTTTACTTCTACGAAAGCAAATATTGGAAATCGAGCATAGAATTTAAGCACTCCTTGTACAAACAGTTAGGTGATTAACAAGAAACAGCCTGTAGTAGGTACTTCGGAAACAGATAGATATAGATTGGTGCTGTGATAGTCATTTATGCTGCCTTTTTCATTTCGTCTTTGATTAATAGAAAAACAAGCCAAGCATAACTGCAAAATATGTAAAAGAAAAATGGGTACATCGCATCAACCACGTATTTTTAAGTCTCAAGGATTTCATTAGTTAGGTACTGAGAAATACTAAAATGATACTTAACAGCTTGTTAGTGCTGAAAATCAATTGCTTAAGTTACTTATCCTTATCAGTTATCTCAGTATGATCAAATTTTTTAGTAGAAATGAGTGATAAAATCGTTATAAACGATAGGTAGTTAAGTATTTAATATTAAAACGCTTAATCTCTATTAAATTTCATTTCTTCGCTATCTTTTCTAATATAAATTGAATATAATGTGTGAGGTCCGTTTCCCCAGGTCATTGCTTTTCGATTAATCTGTATGTGCATCAGATAGCCTATATGATCGCGATCACTAAAAATGACCCGAAAATGGTTTTTATTTAGCTACAATTTCATCTAGATTAGAGTTCTCTTAAGTAAATTTTTGATCGTTCGTAATTTTTTGGAAATGATCATTGATCTGAATGATTGATCAAAAAATTCATCTGGACCAAAAGAAAAATAGAAGCAACTTTAAACTATTGCACAAACTGTTTTCTTTATAACTTGGAAAGTCTCGTTAAAAATTAAAAAATTGGAAATGGGTACTTAGGTACCTATTCCAGATAACAATGGTAGGTAAAATTCCTTAAGTTCCAGATTCGAAATAACATCGTGGATTATTGGTTGGTACTTCGGAATACATTTCATCCCCACCCCATGCCCCATGCATATTATTACGATCGGAATTTCCAAAAAGAAACGCACTTTTTATATGTAGAATAAAAAATCTTTTTTTTTTGCCTGTATTGATGGGAAAATTTTGGGACCATGACGAAAAAGTGTGGAAATGGCATGGGACATTCCTGGTGAATTTTTTCAAAAAGGTATAGGAGGATAATGAGGGTTTTGGGCCCAGAGATGGATTTCGGCGAAGAGCCTGTTAGAGTAGGAAGTATATGCCTTAAAGCCACTACCAATATATATTTGCCAATATACCTATATTCGTCAATAATAGCATACCTACTCGTATGTCAACCCTTTACCAATCTGGTAACAATAGGCGTGGTCAAGGTATTAGCTACCTAAACTCGTCGCAGTTCTACAACGACAAGAGTCGCAAATTGACAAGTTAATCTATATATATCGTATTAAAAGAATCTTGAAAAATGTTGTTCCAGTCGGTGAGCCTCTCCCACTGGACCGATTTCACTAATTTTTTTTTTAAAATGTCCCTCATGACGCGTAGATATGTCATCAAACATTTAGAATTCAAAATTTTTTAGTTTTAGCCCAAAAAATTAAAAATGCACAATTTTGGACAATTGTAACTTTAAGCTTTCATTTCGCGGCCGAATATTTCTCATTTGCTAGGCATTTTCCTTATCATCAAATAGTAAACAAAACATTCAGCTTATACTTCGCAGCCAACTATTTATCCTTTTAATTATACTCACAAAAATTTAAAAGTGAGGAAATCTGAATAAATTTAAACATCTTAGGAGAAAGATAGCGATTGAGAATGAGAGTATGTATAGGTACCTATATGAAATATGAATAAATTAAGAAAGTAAGTAAACCAGAAAAAGGCCAGAAAGAATATTGGAGAAAAATATAGGGCGCGTTTGAACACGAAAATAAAAAGTGAGGTAAAAGTCATGAAACAAAGAAAGAAAAGTGATGAAAAATAAATGCATAAGGAATAAAAGAAAAGAAAAAATTAATGAATTAAACAAAATCTAAATTGAAACTGCATCAATCTTGATAAAAACTGAATGAAAACAAAAGAAATCAGATCAAATCGAAACCAAAACCAGGAAACAATTGTAAGAAAAGAAAATGCAAAAACGAAAACGATAAAAATGAATTCATGGCGAATAAATGAAAAAATTAACAAAAAATAAAACAATGAAAAATGATAACAGAAAAATTATAGGAATTGATGATGAGTCCAATAAAAAATGAAATATATAAAAAAAGGAATGAAAAAGAATAGATGTCAAAAATTGATGAATAAAAACAAGAAGAAATTATGATTATAAAATTGAAAACAATTGGCGAAGAAAATTGAAAGATTTCAAAAGGAAAAAAAACTAAAATTGAATGAAAAACTGACTAACTTACAAGAAAAAATGCAAAAATAAACCTGAAGACAAAAAATTGAAAATAAAAAATGAAAACAAGAAAAAAATGATAATAATGGAAGTGAATTTGAACGACAAACATCTAAACAAAGAAAAACTAAAATTCGATCAAAACTGGAAACAGGAAAAAATGCAAAAATAGAACTGAAAACTAAAAATGGAAACCTATTGCAGAAAATTGTTGCCAGTTCATGAAGAATTTTGAACTTTCAGGGGAAATATTTTCAACATGTTTGGGGGGAGAAGCGCGAGCCGGTGTTAGGGGCAAAAACACAAAAACAAAAATCAATTGCACAACTTGCATCCAAGTAGGTATTCGAACCTAAGAAAAAAACAGGACGAGAAAAATTCTTAAAGAAGAGGGGATTATAAAATTGTGTAATTTTGGCAAAAATTGCCTAAAAAGTTGTCTCTCAAAATTTGAGCTTAAAATTTCCCAATAATAAAAATTTTCCTATGTTATTTAATGAAGGCAAATAAAGGCAGGGAGATTTTTCATATTCAATGTCTAAATCATTTCATTTGAAGAATTTTTTGGCCAAAAAAGTCACCCAAAAATTCTTTAAATGAAATGATTCATTTTGTTCTCATTAAATAACATCGGAAAATTTTTATTATAGAAAAATTTTACTCAAATTTTTAGAGGCAATTTTTCAGGGAAAAAAGACATTGCTTTTAAATTTAAAATGTCAATATCACATGTTTTTTAATTTATATGTATTGCATAGGTTGGTTTCAAAATAAGAGAAATAATTTAATTTTCACAAGGTAGGCTGTGTCCATTTATCAAATCAAATCAAATCAAATCAACTTTATAAGAATTGGTATTAAAAAAATTGCTAAAACACACGCATAAACGCATCTGGAAACAGAAGATGGACCCCCTCCCCATTGGTAGATAAATTTGATGAGAGCAATAAAGAAAAAAAAAACGATTTTATTAAAATTCATCATTTTTTCATCAATTTGTTAGGTGACTTCACTGATTCTGTTTTACAAGTTTGAGAAAGCTGCTAAGCTGCTATAGGGTATCTCATTTTACATCCTGGAAATTTTTTGCTAGCTTGATGAAAGCGCCCGCTTACACCAACACTTCTGCCAGCTATGTAACCATTATCTCAAAATCAAAAAATACTTACCCCAAGTTTGCATTGTGAATAGGTGAATTATTTGGTTTAAAAAATAAAACCTTTTTGGGAATTTTTTTGCAAAAAAACGACAATTTTCACTTTATAGTAATTCAATGGTCAAAAAAAAGAAACGAGTTTTAAACAATTTTTAGTAAAAAAAAAAGTGACACTTTTCAGCATTTATTTTTGGCATTTTGAGGTAACAAAAAAAGTTTAGGAGGCGAGATTTTCCACAGAATATGGTAAAAAGCAAAAACTTTTGTTATGTTTTTGCAGAAATCAAATCTTTTTGGAAATTTGTGGCGAAAAATGTTATGCTTTTTTGCAATTTTTGTCGAGAAAAAGGGGCCTTGGATTCTAAATAGCAATAATGGTCTAAGTCTAAGCAGAATCTCAAATACTATCTTTTGGAATTGCAAACCTACTATTTTTCCTAAAACAAATAAGGTAGGGCTAGAGCGAGAAAACAGAAATTCTTTCAAAAATACCCTCTCTTTAAAGACTAAAATGTCTCTCTTCACACTTCACAGACAACTCTGGAGCTAAGTTTTAAACTGACAACAAGAAAAAATGCAAAAATAAAACTGAAGAAGAAAAAATGAAAATAAAAAATAAAAACAAGAAAAAATGATGATGAAAGTGAATTTAAACAAAGAAAATTGAACGACGTCTAAACAAAGAAAAACTAAAATTGAATCGAAAACTGAAAACAAAAAATGGAAAACTTGAGATGAAAGATTTTTTACATTGGAGAAAATTGTTGCCAATTCATCAACAATTTTGAGCTTTTTCGGAGGGGAGGAGGGAAGGCGAGCAGCCCGAGCGAAGCGAGGGCGCGAGCCGGGGTTGGGGCTGCGGAGCAGCACAGGGGGCGGAGCCCCCTAGTAGTACCCTAAAATACAGGAGAGCTCAGGCCCTCGGTTAAAGGTTTTTTATAATAGTTTATTTCTTTATTTCAATTAAGTTTTTAGTTGTGTTAAGTCTTTTTCCATTTGTAATACTCGTGATTGCAATTGTATTTTATTTGTGTAATACAAGTTCGAGTAATAATCGCGTATTTATTCCTTGCACTTATTCATGATAAATGTGACGCGGCCAGCGATACCATACCATATGTCCACAAAAAATTTTTTCGTTTTATTGTGGTTTCTGGTAGTGTTTTTCTTCCTCTTTTCAATGGTGCAAACAGATTTTCAAAATATTAAAATCTGACAAATTTTCAAAATTTCAAAGTTGCGTATTTTTTGAAATTCAAAAACCAAAATTCTGAGAAAAACGTGTTTGAAAGTTTGGGTTATTTTTGTAACATTTTTAAATTTTTTTTTTTTTTCATTTTCTTCATCTTTTAATGGTTTTACATCATAATATATTTTTTTTTTTTGACATTTTTTTATGAAAAGCACGTTTGTAAAACCGGTTTTTCACCACTAAAACGACGTGTTTGAGATCGGTGGGTACACCTATTCCAAAGTATAGGCTTCATAGTATATGAATCGACAAAAAATTTTTTTTTGATATTTTCTGACTTTTTCCATGAAAACGCGATTATCTCAGAAAAAAGTTTTCCGACATATGGTCTGGTATCGCTGGCCGTGTCACAAATAATCATGGTAAAATCTCTATTCGCGCACCTAGCCGGGGGTAAGTATTGTTAATCTAGCAGTGGCTGATTGCATTAAGTGAATAGGGAACACATTAAGTACATAACTCTCAGTGTCAATCCCAATTGTTGTTTACTTAGTGTGGCTAGCTAGCATCACACTTGTCTGAATACTCAATCGTTATCTTACGACTAAGAGTATTTTAGACTCTACCTTACTTATCAAGCCTCCAGCGACTTTTTGAAAACTAAACTACTGAAGCTTCCAGCAGATTTTTAAAATTCGAAATTCCCACAAAATTTCATCAAGTCGAGTTGGAATGCAGAAATTAAATATGTCCTCTAATTTCAATATGCTATGAAGTCGACTTTAGGTGGTTTCAAGTCATTTTGGAGCCTTTATAGTGACCTTTTGAAAATTTCTGGAGTCTCCAGGAGATTTTTGAAACATGAAATTTTATTAAATGAAGTGAAAAAGGTGAAATTTTGTTGCAATTTTATATTTCAAAAATCTGCTGGAGGCTCCAGGAATTTTCAAAAGGTCACTGGAGGGTCCAAAATGACTTGAATATAAGCACATAAGTACCTAGAGCACAAATATTGTGATTAATCAGGTACCTATTTATTTTTGCCAATGAGCAATGGTGTATTTTTCATTAATTAAGTAGGTGTCCAATATCTAGAATTGAAAATAAATCAATATTTTGACGATATTTTGTGAAGAATTTTATTCTGAGTTGAAAGTAACTCAGAAAAAACCTTTTCTGTGGAAGTGCTCTAGTGACGAGAGCAATAGGTATGGGTGCTCAATAATGGAGCATTTCTGAAAAAATTGTGGGTTTTTTCGCTCTAGAGTCACTTTTTGTAAGATGTAAATTAATAGCGTTAGGAACGTAACTAGGTAAGTATGTACCTACCTACTTTTTATGAAAAATGTCAGATGGCAAAAATTTTTTAATTTTCTCATTGTAGACTATATAAATAAATGTCTATAGGTGACTTACAAACCTACTTGAGCCCACTATTTGCTTTTGATGGTACTATACGGATTACGTGTTATCTGTAGAAGTGGGTACTTAGACTTAGCTAATCAGTTATTTTATTATTGTCATTCAGTCATTCAATCGAGCTACATAGTCTCGTGCTTGCGTTAATTGCCTATCTCAATATTGGTTTAAGTAAACGTACGATTGTTAGGAAGAGCCTAATCTATCGCAAAGTAATATTTCGAGGTTAGACTGTGTATGTCGCATCAGTTGTAACGTTTTCATCGAGTTCTCGTTCTTAAAATTCAGCTATGATTAAAACTATACCCAGTTTCGTTAAAAATATAACAATCGAACCCGCGTTCTTCCTATACACTGCTGTCTTTCTCATCGCTGGATTAACAGGTACAAATTTAATTATTCAGAAAAAATGTCGAATCAATATCACATCGGAGCCGGACCTAAGTACACCTTGTGATGAAGAAAAAGAAGGAATAGTATTCGCCTCTGAAATGGTCACATATTTAAATTTCGCTATGATGTTTTTATGCACTGTGTATGGAGCTATAGCGATGTGCTGGAGTGACGAGGCTGGTCGACGTCGAAGACCTGTAATTTTCTTGCCCATAATTGGACTAATTCTGCAATCAGTTGTGGCTGCTTTCATTCGTATTTCTGGACATGGGATCCCTTCTATAATGTATTGTGCAATGTAATATGCGAAGTAATAACTGGCGGAATACCAATGATAACGTCTGCGTGTCAAGCCTACGTATGTGATGCATCAGAAGTGAAAAGTCGTACGATGAGGTTAGGGTTTTTTCAAGCAGCTAGAACGCTAGGAGATCTTGTGGGATTTGGAAGTGCCGGATTCATACTTCGGAGATTCGGATTTTTCTACACGTATCTCATATGCGTTGTGTTATCTGTGGTTACGTTGATATTAGCTTGGGCTTTTGTCAAAGATACATCGGTGCCAGTTGAAAAGAAACCTCATTTTTGGCAACGTTTCAATGTCATGCACATTTGCACTAGTTTTAATGTGATTTTCAAAAAAAGCCTCGGAAGTAAAAGGTATATCGCGGCTATTTTGCTGATTATTTACACTATGGTGTTCTTCTGTACGCAGGGTAAGTTTGGCTACCTACTTACTTGATTAGTCAGGTGAAGTAGATCATACTACGTTAAAGAACTAGATAAACTATTCGCTAGAATTACCTAATCAATGGAATAATTTTTTTAATTTTAAATAGGAGAAAATTCAGTCCAGTATTTATTTCTACGGTACAAATTTCATTGGGATGAACGTGATTACAGTGCGTACGTAATTTATAGGTATATCGGAGTGATTCTAGGTAGGTCACTGATCTCTTTATACATGATGTAAATTTTTCCGATTTTTTGCGCTCCCACCCCCTACAGCTCTATACCTACTTCGGATGAGAACATCACACAAAGAAATGTTCAGCCCCCTCAGTAAAAAATAAGTGGTGCCGGGGGTCTCTCAATTTCTCAAAGTACCTACCAATGAAAAATCGAAAATCAAGATAAAATCTTTTAAATTGTGAACTTTCTAGTTCTAACACCTCGGTCACCGAGTCTCTCTACTTAGGTTTTAGATCAAGTTAAATATGTACCTACAAGTTTTAGCCCCCCCCCCATCTCCACCCACGACTTACTTGTGGATTAGAGAGGAGATGAGCTCTTATTTATACTAAGGTATACCACCTCGAGCAGTTATACGACTCGATAATGATGATGATCTAATAGGTAGGTATGTGTGAAAAAAATATTTGTTAATGCCCTAAAGTTGTCGTGTTTTATGAGGCAATTTTCTTCAACCATGTTTGTAAAAATAACTAATAAGTCGTGCCAGGAAGCTCCCCCCTCCACAGGTCTCAAAATATATAGGAAATCATCATTCATCATAATTCATTCAGAATATAATAGAAATTACTCGACGAATTGAGCAATAAGTATATGCATTTAAAACATTCTAATTACGCCACTGGACTCCCTATCTCAAAATAGGTAAAATAAAATTCAAAATGACACATTATGACTTGATTGAATATTATAGGTTTTTATTATTACGTTAAAAGCATAGAAACACTACGTTTTGGCACACAGTGCCTTCATCAGGTGCGAGATAAGACTGACTACAGAGAGAAAATACAACCTTAAATTCATACTTTTTTCTTTACTTTTGTTATCCTTTGTATTTCCTCCTTCAATGAGCTTTTGATTTGAAAAAAAGTCATTGACTCTTCATTAATAACATCTAAAAAGCCCACAAAGGACTAGCCTTACTTATCATACATTGTAGAGGGGATAAAGTTGTGTAATACTACTTCAATCCAAGGAGGGAACGCAACACTGCATTCCCCAGCGTGCAACCATGGGAAGTTTTCGCTCGGCGCGCTCATACCTTCTCAACCTTCAACTCTCGTGCGTGACCTCTAAATATCCTTTTTTTTGCTCTGAAATTTTTTGTGAAGTGTTTTCTAACCAAATGGAACACTTCTAGGGGGTAAGCTCAAAAAATTAAAACAAAGTTTTTTCTATTGTTCTTTGAACCACCCTATTGTACACCTTCAATCTTGTTTCTTTTCGCACCGTACTGCTTCCCAGGGTCCTATTTATCAGTCCTGTGGCTCTCAGGAACTTTGCAATCTTTCCATCCACATCTACTTCTCCCTCTCAAATAGCAAAGGCGCTATTTGAATCCGCGCAAAGGTATCAAAAAGGTACGATTTAGGGACCTAGTTGCTCAAATTGTACCACCAGTTTCTCAAATTGTACCCATGAATGAAATTGGTAGAAATAAAGCTCTATGACCTCCTACCACCTCGAAGTCAAATTCTAATTTTCCCTGTGTGGCCATATCATGTTTCCCCCTGCACTTTGACCTTCATTCCTTCATCTGTCCCTTTTTTTACAATGTCTCTAAAATGTCAAAGAAAGTTGAGCTTGGGTATTTCATATTTACAGCAGCACTCGTTCAAACCAAATTATTTTCACCATATTTCTCCAAAGAGCCCTTCCATATCTTCCGCAGAACAATTTTTCACATTTTTTCTTTTCAACATTTGATGACATTACATTTCTGTATTGAAATCATGGTACGATTTAGACAACTTTTAGAGTAGAAGCCTTCATCAGGTGTACAATAAGACTAACTAGGTATATGTAATAAGTGAAAATACGTACGACGAAATAGCAAGCATCAACAAGTACGATTTGAGCAACTCACATTTTTTAACATCAATCTTCTATCACTCAGGTTGATGTTGATGAAATTTTTTCATAAATATCTCTAAATGTAGGTAATATTACATACTTTTAAGAGGATTAAACGTACTTACCTTACATCGATACTGTAATACACAGACGTGCTATGTCCACGTTTTATGAAAAATGAGTTTTTGATATCGTTGGATTTGTTATCAAAAGCACTACAACTTGCAAAAAAGTGCTTTGTCCAATATTGTTATCATCACCGAGTAAAAGTCTGTTCCGTTCTACCATTTATACAGGAGTAAAGCAAGGAAAAAAACTTGTAATAGCTGTCCTGTAAAATTTCAAAAATTGGACATAGCACGTCTGTGTATTACAGTATCGACATAACAGGTCAGTTTTTTTAATGGAAGATGCAATTTTTCTAAAAAAACATCAAAAAAACCACCAATGATTCAATGTGCCTGATATTGATATCAGGCACCTTGAAATACATGCTAGTAACATATTTTATCAGTAGAAAGTGCTATTTGCAGATAGTTTCTGAGATAGAGGGGGTGGTACGATTTGGGCGCTGGTACAATTTCGGCAACCTTACCCTATAGGGTTAAAATATGGAATTAAAATAAACACAGGCAAGACCAAGGTGATGAGATTTACAAAAGGAGACGATAAAGAGGTCCAAATCAACATTAGAACACAAGAAATTGAAAATGTAAACCAATTCAGATACCTTGGAGCGCTGATAAACAACAATGGTAGAGATCATGAAGAAATTAAGTCACGGATTGGAATGGCAAAAAGCACTTTCAACAACCTTGCTAATGTGCTGGGAAATCAAACAATGAGTATAGGCCGGAGGAAGAGAATTATGTGATGCTACGTAGTACGTATGGACCATTCTGAAGTATTCCTGTGAAACATTTTGAGATGTGGTGCTATTGAAGGCTACTATGGATCTCATGGAAGGATTTCATTACCAACAAGGAAGTATTAGCAAGAATAGGAGAGGAGTGGAATGTTGTAGTTGAAGATATCAAAAATAGAAAGCTAAAGTATTTAGCTCATAAAATACGAGAAACAGAAAACAGTATTTTCATGCTAGGGGTACAGGGGAAAATACAAGGAAGAATGACGAGAGGGAGGAAATGATCGGAGCTGTTAACAACAAACTCATTGGCCAACTCTCCCTGAATGAAACTATCAGATTTGCTATAGAAACCTAATATAGATGGAAATATACGCTATCTCCTGTAAAAGAGTGCGACTACAACTCTACTCAGAGATGAAAATTTTTCAAATAATTTGTACCTACAGTCTACACTCTACGGACATCAGTTTTTCATCTTTTTCGATATTTTTCAACTTTGGGGGCTTCATAGTTCATACAAGGGACCAAAAATCATACTTTTTCCAAAATTTGGGGAAGACTCCACACAAAAGTGCCCACATCATTCGGGGTCCATCGAATGTTTTTTCCTTACACAAGGGGTTATGTAGACCAGTTCTAACTTGGAAATAAGATATTTTCAACGAATTTTCCCTCGTTTTGATTGAATTTATTATGTTTTATTTTTATTTTTTTCAACTTGAAGGAAGGGGTACCGGCACCACTTTTTTGCAGATAGGGCGAAAATAAAAAAATAGTTAATTATTTTTTCACCCGTGGAAACAACGGGGGGGGGGGGGGTAGTTGGAAAATTTCAACTTTGCAAAATAGGTACCTACACCCTAATCGATATCCACCCCCTCACCTACATATTCTTATTTTTTTGTTTTTTTGCAGGCAGTGTATTCTGCTCAGTTGTGCTGAGTAAACTGCTAAAACTGCACGATGGAATGATCGGTACGATGGCTGCATTCTGGGATACTATAGCAGCCTTTGGGTACTTATTTGCAAGCCAAAATTGGCATCTTTATGTTGGTAGGTAATGCAATTTTCGTTCTATACGATGATAGAAGGGATTTAGGTGTTTCACTTCAACGAAAATGCACTATAAATTTTCAGCTGCTCGAAGTAGTTCTCCGGCGTAAAGAAAATTCTTAATAATTTATGACCTTAATTTTTGCAACTACTTCTGCGCATTTGGCCTGAAATGTATTTTTTTTTTCACTTGAACGTGCATGTGCTTACAATTATTCTTTACTAATATGTTTTATTCATAAATTTACTTACAGTTCCTTTGTTTGATGTATTTCATGGCACTGTTTTGTCTGTGAGTCTTTCATTTTTCAGCAAATATTACGCACCAGATGAATTTGGTGAGTTTAAAATTAAGTTAATAAATTTATATAGGTACCTACCTACCCGGGTGTTCGTAATATTGTTTATTCGGAAATTACTCATCACGTCAGGCATACCTACGGCCTACCTAACATTCCAATCCATTTAAAATATCTTACTTCGTTTGCTTATAGGTCGTTTAACCTGTGTCCTTGCAGTATTAGGATTGGTGATTCCAGCTTGTTATCCTGCCTATAGTACAATATTTCGAAAAACTATGGATTTTTTCCCTTCAGCGTACTTCACGTTGAGTATAGCAGTAAATGTCATCGTAATTGTCTTATACATGTTGGTATTCTGGAATTAATAATAATCCATGTTTTCAATTCTAAAAATATTTAGGTAGGTGCTCGAATCTTTTTCATTGTGATTAAACATATTTTTTCGTTTTCAGCTTAGCGTATTTTTTGAGCGTGAAATTGAATCAACAAGAATCACCGCGGAATGAAGAACGGGCATCATGATGAATATGATTATTAAACAGACTTTACGCTTAGATCACCTACCCACATATTTCAAAATGAAAATAATTGGAGTAGTTACATTGGTACATTTTAAATTTAAATTTGTCAATAAAAAATTTGGATGCACAGAAGTTTATTATTATGTGAAACGTACAATGTTTATAAAGGTGGCTCTTATTTTGGAATTCCGTTTGTTTAATATAAGAAAATAAGTTAAGTAGGTATAAATTTTTGAATTTTTCTCCAAGTTCAAAAAAATTGGGCCGAGTTTTCTCTCCTTACTTCGAATTCAAAAAAAACTAACGCATCAAAAAACCAAATAATATATCGAAAACATTTTAATTTTTGCGTCAGGATTTTTTAAACCATTCCCGCTGTGTGAGGAAAACAAATAGAGTAATACGAGCAGCCCAAAGGAGAATTCTTTTTTAAAAAGAGATCATTTTTCAAGGTATGTATCCCTAAGAATTCATTTTTTCAAATATTGAGAATGAAGAATGTTGAGAATAAACATTAAAAATTGCAGTTTTGGGGAAAAGTTTTAAGAACTAGGAACTTCGTTAGACAATAAAGCAATAATTGTAACTAGAATGGTCCATGCCCCAAGATATTAGGTTAAAAGTTCTTTGTAGTGTGGACAAGGTATGTACCTTATTATACGCAGTGTAAGTACCATAAGTTTATTATTACACGTGAACGTGGTGAAGTGTTAGTTACATACACTTTAGATTATTTCAAGTGATCCTTCAATAACTGTCGCAGGTAATTTAACCAGGGTATATTCTTTCATACCGACTTTGCACTGGTACGTATTTGTATAAAACATGCAGTTATTAGAACAAATGTAGTGTAAAATTATGTCAATGTGAATTTCTACGTTCAATTTTTCGCTCGAGTTCAACCATGATTAAAAATGTATCTCGTTTCGTGAAAAATGTAACCGTCGAACCGGCGGTTTTATTATCGATGGCTGCATTCGTCGTAGTGGAACTAACCGGTGTTAATTTATTAATTCAGAAAAAATGCCGATTTAACGCCACATCAGAGCCAGACTTGAGTACCCCTTGTGACGATGAAAAACAAGGAATAGTTTTCGCATCGGGAATCATGAGTTATCTTCGTTTCATAATGTACTTCCTGATCCTCTTGTACGCTGCGCTGGCAATGAGCTGGAGTGACGGAGCTGGCCGATGTCGTAAACCTTTAATTATGCTACCTATGTTAGGACTTATGGGTCAATCGCTATGTGGCTGTTTGCATTCTTATTTCTGGACTTGGGATCCGTTTAAAAGCGCTTTGTGGAATGTTATTATCGAAGTAGCATGTGGAGGAATAATATTGATGATTGTAGCTAGTCAAGCTCACTTATGCGATGTATCGGACGTGGCAAGTCGTACGATGAGATTAGGTCTTTTTTCAGCTACTAAAACAGCCGGTGATCTGGCAGGATTCGGAAGTGCTGGGTTCGTGCTTCGAAAATTTGGATTTTTTTACACGTATTTGATATGTTTTGTTTTATCAACGGTTGCGTTGGTGTTGGCTTGGGTTTTTGTCGAAGATGCATCTGTGCATGTGGAAAGAAAAGCGCATTTTTGTCGAGTTTTTAATGTTATGCGAATCGTTGATAGTTTTAAAATAGTTTTCAAGAAGAGTCTCAAGAGCAGGAGGATCATTATTGTTATGTTGATTGGTATCAATGTGTTGGTGTATTTCTCTGTGCAAGGTGAATATGACAATTTTACTACCATAATTAATCGACAACAATGTTTTATTTTAGGTACTATACCTACCTACTCTAGTTTTAAAATAGGCAGACTTATGACTTAGGTACCTAAATCATTTTCTTTTCATTCTAGGTGAAAATTCGGTTCAATATTTGTTTCTACGGCATAAATTCCATTGGAATGAACAGGATTACAGTTTGTACGTTATTTACAGATATATTGGAGTTATTATTGGTAAGCTACCTATCTATCTTATACTCACTTAATAATTTTATCAGAATGTATCTAGATGGGTGTTTTTTTTTTACTCCAGTTAAGTATGCATTCATGAAGTTATTTTGTCTATAAACCACCCATAGGCAATGTATTTTGTTCAATTGTCTTGAGCAAACTGTTGAAATTACATGACGCTGTGATTGGTGCATTGGCCGGAGTATGGGATACCGTTGCAGCTGTCGGATACTTATTTGCTAATCAAAATTGGCATCTTTTTGTTGGTAAGTCCTATTTTCATTTTGGAAAAATTTGTGAGAAATTTTCCTGGTCTTATTTCTCCTCCTTCTATTTATTGAATTCAATGTTTACCTACATTTTTTGCACCATGTTGCATCAGGGGGTAGAATGTTAGTACCTTCCTATCAAGTCTCACAAGGGTAGTATCCTAACTTTCAAAAAAAGTTTTTGAAAAGGAAAAAGCTGAATTGTAAGAATATTCAAAAATGCAACCCCCCAGTCAAAATTTCAGTTGCGTAAATTTTTCAATTTTTGGTGAATTTTTGGAAAATAAAATTTTGGCCAAACATGATATCTTATACCTATATAGATATACCTACTTATGAGAAAAAAAATCACAATTTCAATAAGTTGACCTAGAAGATTGAAATTGGGTATGTGTCCTATTTTAAACTCAACGAATTAATTGAAAAAAGTTAAGAACCGTTTTGAGAAGTTTTGGATACATACTCATACATGTGAGAGGCACCTCTAAATTTTGGCAGCATTTGTTGTGGAAATGAAAAATTGCAAGAAAACAATATTTTACAGAATACAGCTGCATTAGAATGGGTAAAAAAAACATGTAGTAGGATCAAATTCAGTGGAGATCTTCAAGAAGTTGCTCAGAAAAAATGTCAACTCTGGAAGTGTTCTTGGAGGGGATATATTAGCCCTCAAAGAGAATTTATTTTCGAAGGTTGTATATTATCGAAATTTATATCAATTTTGGCAACTAGGGAGTTATTTTAGAACACAGTGGAGCCAATTTTTCATTTTTATTTCCAATTTCAAAAAATCGAAAAAAATGCGCAAAACTTGGCAAATCTCAAGTTTTAAAAATTCTCAACAGTGACAAAAATTGGCTCCACCGCGTTTCAAAATATTTCCCCCACTTTCGGAAATGATTCGTATACATTTTTTGGCATACAAATACAAAGTAATGAATTTGGTATTTTGAGTAAGAAAAAATTCTCAAAAGACGAATTTATTCGAAAACAAGCCATTTTCAAATTTTTAATCACTCACTAAAACCTTAAAAGTGGTCTTGGATTTTTCTTAGTAACCTAGATCGGTGCAGAATCTCAAATACTATTTTTTGGAACTGGGTCATTTCCCCCAAAACAGGTTTGGTTGGGAGTTGAATCGAAAAAACTACGATTTTTTTCAAAAATTCTTCCTCATTGAGGACCCATAATTATCCACTCTCCAGTAGCACCTTCGCAGCTCAATTTTTTCTGAAGAACTTCCTACTCAAAGTGAAGGTCTCCGCAGAGTTGGATTAAAATTCTCCGGCATTCTTTTTTACACGATTCACACAAAAGAAACCAATAGGTAATTCCTGCCAGAATAAAAAGATGAAAGCGAAAGTTTTTAAAAAAACCTACAAAATAATTCGTCTGATTTTATACTTTTCAATAACCTTCGCCAAAAGCACATCTAAATTTAAATTTAAATTTAAATTTAAGAAAAATTTGGATGAGCCGAGATGGGAGACCCTTTTAGGTGCCGGGTCCTTCCTCTGGGGAAGACCTTCTTTTCAGTCTTCCTGTTTTCAGAATTACCAATACTTTATTAGGTGCTTTTTCTGCAATAATAAATCAGTAAAATTACTATTGTTTTTGTTTTTATTTTCAGTTCCTCTGTTCGATGTATTTCATGGTGCGGTTTTGTCAGTGATGATGTCATTCTTCAGTAAATTTTATGAAATTAATGAACTAGGTGAGTTGAACTCCGAAATGAAAAATATACATAATTTTGTTCGCAAGAGAGGCATCTCAATTTGGCAGAATTTTTTTTAGACAGAGTAGACAAAAAAAAGTTATGAAAGTATCCACAAGTAATACTAGTACCAGTAGCTCACATTTCAGGCACTGCAGGAATTATTTCTTGAATTTTTGGCAAACTTTTGAAAATTCGACAAGGGATTATTTTCTACTGAAAGAAAAATCATGACTGAAAATAGCATAGGTACCTACCCAACTATAAATATTAAAATGAATAGTTTGGCCTTGAGCAGCGATTTTCAAATTAGCTAGAGGGAGTTGGTAAGTACGTCTTCTGTATCAAAAAATCCGTGATAATATTCTTAGACCGCTCGATCATCCCTCCTCCTCCCTCCTCGGAGGTAAAATTGCGATTCATATTCTTTTTCCTTTTTTTTTTTTTTAATTTCTCAAAGGGTAATAATTGATAAATGTTTAACAATACCAAAAACTATTTTGCACGGTTTTTTCTCCCTAATAACTTTCATAATGGGTACCTAATCAGATAAGTAGGTATTAACCAATTTATGTTTTTTTTTTCAAGGCCGTTTGTCGTCCGTTCTTCTTATATCATCGTTGGTGGTTCCATCGTGTTACCCAGCATACAATATAATTTTTCTGAAAACTTTGGACTTTTTCCCTTCAGCATACTTCATGTTGAGCATTGTTATAAATGTCATGATTCTACTTTTGTATCTGTAAGTAGCGTAAAACTACTGTAGGTACAGCGAGTATCTTCATTTTGAATTTAAGAGCATTTATCCGAGTGTTTTACCTTTTACCTTTTTTTTCCAGTTCATCGTATTTTTTGAATAAAAAATTAAATAAACAAGAATCAGCAGCGGAATGAAAAACGTCGTAATCACTGAATGGATATGGAATATTCTCAAACTTAACAATAAATCCTAAAAAATTTTATACAGATTTGAATATTAAACTCGGAAAGGGGAGCTGTTCGCAAGGACAGGGGACAAGGGAGTTTCCTCCTTTAAAAGACATTCGTTTAGAAGAATTCTGACCCAAAATGAAAAATGTTCAAACATTGTTTACGCTCAACTTCAACTTTTTTTTCGTTTGATTTCCAACTTGGGAGTTTCAAACAAGGGAATCATTTTTTTTTTTTTGAGGGGGGAGGACTTTTCTCGAAAAGACGGTCATTCAGAGGAATCTTTGTTTTGATTTTTTTTTCAATTTTGAACGGAGTTTTTTTTTGAAAAATTTTCAATTCTAGTCATAGCTTTCTTGAATGCACCCCCCCCCTCCTTTCGAAAAATACCTCGGTTCCCAAAAAAATAAAAATTGGTGAATTTTTTTTTTGTTGAAATTTCAACCTTTGTGTCAGAATTCTTCTGAGGGAGCATTTTTTTAAAAATCGTGGGGTTTTTCGCTCTAGTCATTTTTGTAGGATGTAAAACAGCGTTAGGAACAATATACTGAATTGAGTACCTACTTTTTTTTATTAAAAATGTCAGATGGTAAAAAAAAAGTCTTAAAACTTCTCTATTATAGGCTATATACAAATAAATGTCTACAGGGTGTTCCGGAAATTGTCTGTCAAAATTCAACTGTTGATTGTACTCGAGGAGACGAACGAAAAACGTCATTATGGCTGTTTGCCTTTCTTATGAAATGAAGGGGTCACGTGCTTCGTAAAAATCGCAGTATAATTTTGAAAAAAATCATCAAAAATAATAAATAGGTATATTTGAATCATTCAAATGATGCCCATAACCCATAAGTACTCGAGTGCACGAACGAAAAATGTTTGCATAACAAATTGCCCATTTTCAAAATTGAAGGGACCAACTTGATTCGAATTTTCCAAAATTTGGAAAGCTTTAAATTTTAAGGATTTCAAATTTTCGATAAGGTAACCTGCCCTAATATGGGAACCTTTTTGTAGAACCTGTATCACTCCGAACCTATTGCATATTTTTTAATTCTGTTTCCACTAAAACGTACTCAATACTCCAATCTACAACCCCCTTGTGTTGATTAAACAAAAAAAACAAAAATTATATGATTTTTTTTCGATCAAAAAAAAATTGAAATTTTGACAACAAAAAAAAAGTGGTCCTAATATGAGACCCTATGTTTTTTTTTAAAAAAATATAGGAAAAAAATGGAAATAGGATATAAAAACATTATATTTTGGTTAATAAACAATACAAATCGTTTTTACAGGATATATATGCCATTTTTATCAGTTTTGGTGCGCATTGGGCACATAAAGTCTAAATCTTCAGCTGTACATAGTTCACAGGCCCATTATTCAAATTTCATCCAATTTTAATATTTTAAATGATTTTATTACGTTTTAAAGTGTTTTATGTCCATTTTTAACCTGTTCCAAGAAAGCTCAATGTAATTTGTATTACAAGATGGGGTCTCATATTAGGCAACTCATGGGGTCTCATATTAGGAAATCAGTGTTTTTTTTTTGATTTCCTCTAAATCCATAAAATCATAAAATGAATCACCAAACATGCCAGATTCATAAAATATAACATCTTGGCTGCACATTTATGTAAAGATATTAAAATTACCTTGCCTAGTTCCGAAATAATGCGTCCCCAAATACACCTCTAAAAATATTTCACGAAGTAAAAAAAATGTTATTGGCAATGTAATGAAAACATTTCACAGAAACTTGCCAGTTGAAAGGTGCAGCCTAGTTATTGACAAATACCTATTAGTACATGCAATCAGCGCTGGAGTGGGCTAATAAACAGCTGAGAAATCGAAGGGTCTCATATTAGGCAGGGTCTCATAATAGGGCAGGTTACCTTACGTGTTTGCGCCTTCAATTTTGAAGATAGGCAATTTGTCATCATTATCTTTCTGTTCGTCTATTTGAGCACTCATCGGTTATTGAAGTCAGTTCAACATTTTTGGGCAAAAATTTACTAATTTTGAAAAATCTGCCAAAGATGAGAAAATGTTTGAATTATTTAAATGACTTCACAGTTCACTAACTCATATAGTACTTGAGTGGGCGAACAAAAAAAGTTATCATGACAAATTTCCTACCTTCAAAATTAAAGGGCAAACTCAATTTGAAAATTCAAAATTTTCCAAATCTAGGGCACAACAAATTTGGAAATTTTGAATCAAGTTTGGCCCTTCATTTTTGAAGATGAAAAATTTGTCATAATGACATTTTTTGTTCGTGCACCCGAGTACTACGACTACTACGAGTTACTATGTGCATGATTTAAATTAAATGATTCGACCATTTTCTTAAAATTACTAGTAAATTTAGAGTTTTTCGAAGCTCGCTGCTCGTGGTTCCTTCAATTCACAATACAGGTAACCAATCATAATAACGTTTTTTTGTATATCTCCTCGAATACTATCTACTGTTGAATTTTGGTAGACGATTTTCGGAACACCCTGTATAAGTAGATCAATTACCTCGTACAAAAAACGTTCGTAATTCAAAATACTGTTGTAGATTTAAGCTCACTAAAGCTTTATAGTGCGTATTACGTGTTAACGGTATCAGTTCTTTTATTACTCGTATTGTCATTTAATCGAGCTAAATACTCTCATATTTAATTATCTTAAGGTTGGTTTATGGAAACGTACAGTATAATTTCGAGTTTAAACTTTGTATGTCGTTTGTAGAAGATAACATTTTCATCGAGTTCGTTCTTCAAATTCAAATTCAGTTATGATTAAAAATATACCCAGTTTCGTGAAAAATATAACAATCGAACCGGCGTTTTTATTATACACCGCTACCTACGTTATCGCCGAATTAACAGGTATAAATTTATTTATTCAGAAAAAATGTCGAGTCAACATCACATCGGAGCCGGACCTAAGCACACCTTGCGATGAAGAAAAACAAGGAATAGTATTCGCCTCTGAAATGATCACATATTTACGTTTCACGATGCTTTTTTTATGCACATTGTACGGTGCTATAGCAATGTGCTGGAGTGACGAGGCTGGTCGACGTCGAAGACCTTTAATTTTCCTGCCCATAATCGGGCTAATTCTGCAATCAGTGTGTGGCTGCTTTCATTCCTATTACTGGACATGGGATCCCTTCTACGGTGCTTTGTGCAATGTAATATGCGAGGTAATATCTGGAGGAATACCATTGATGACGTTTGCTAGTCAAGCCTACGTATGTGATGTATCAGAAGTGAAAAGTCGTACGATGAGGTTAGGGGTTTTTTCAGCAGCTAGAACGTTAGGAGATCTTTGCGGATTTGGAAGTGCTGGATTCATACTTCGGAGATTTGGATTTTTCTACACGCATTTCATATGTTTTGTGTTATGTTTGGTTACGTTGATACTAGCTGTGAGTTTTGTTAAAGATGTATCGGTGCAAGTTGAAAAGAAACGTCATTTTTGGCAACAAATCAATTTCTTGCAAATTTTCAGTAGTTTTAAAGTAGTTTTTAAGAAAAGTCTGGGTGGTAAAAGGTACATCGTGGCAATGCTGCTGATTATTTACATTATGGTGTTCTTCTCTACGCAGGGTAAGTTTGGCTAGTGGCTACCTACTTAATAAGTCAGATGAAGTAGTAAGTACCTACCTATTATTTTTTGTGAAGTATTTTTTTTATTTGAATATAGGAGAAAATTCAGTCCAGTATTTATTTCTACGCTACAAATTTCATTGGGATGAACGTGATTACAGTTCGTACGTAATTTATAGGTACATCGGAGTGATTCTAGGTAGATCAATGATCTCATTTAAATAATCAAAATGCACCCCCTTACCTACTGATACTAATTTTTTTTTTTTTTTTTTTTTTGCAGGCAGTGTGTTCTGCTCAGTTGTACTGAGTAAGCTGCTAAAACTTCACGATGGAGTGATCGGTACATTGGCTGCATTTTGGGATACGTTAGCAGCTTTTGGATACTTATTTGCTAGTCAAAATTGGCATCTTTATGTTGGTAATGTAATTTTTGTTCCATACGATGATAGGAGGGTTTAAAAACTGTTTTGTTTCAACTGAACGTATACGTATGTACTTACAAATTATCCTTCACCTTCACTAATAAGTATGTTTTATTCATAATTTGCTTACAGTTCCTTTATTTGATGTATTTCATGGCGCTGTTTTGTCCGTGAGTCTTTCATTTTTCAGTAAATATTACGCACCAGATGAATTAGGTGAGTTTAAAAAAAAACATTTAGTTACCTACCATATGCGTGCTCGTAATATTGCTTAGTTATTTTGAAATGATCATGTCAGGCATCAACTGCCTATAACTAACATTCCAATCCAATTAAAATACCTTACTTCATTTGCTTATAGGTCGTTTAATCTGTGTCGTTGGTGTATTAGGGTTGGTGATTCCAGTTTGCTATCCTGCCTATAGTACAATTTTTCGAGAAACTTTGGATTTTTTCCCTTCGGCGTACTTTGTGTTGAGTATTGCTATAAATATCATCGTAGTTTTCTTATACATGTCGGTATTCTGGAATCAATTCCATGTTTTCAATTGTTTTCACTGTAATTGAAACTGTTTTTATTTTCAGCTCAACGTATTTTTTGAGTGAGAAATTGAACCAACATGAATCAACTCGGAATGAATAACTGGCATCATGATGAATTGATGAATATTAAACAGAATCTATACTTAGAACACCAACCTACATAGTACATAGATACTTCAAAATGACAATACAAGTAATGGGTATAGGTATTTTAAATTACCATTTGTCAATAAAAAATTTGTTTGAATAGGAGTTTATTTTGAGAAACGTATAGGTACCTATCTAAAATGTTTATTAGGGTGGTCTTTGTTTTGGAATTCCGCTTTTTTTTTCACAATTCCATGATCAAATATTTTGATTCCAAGCTATACCTTTTCAAGAAAAAACCTTCTTCTGCCTCCCAAACCATGTTGGTCTTCTTTGTAAATAGGTAATTAAAAATTTTAAAAAATTTTTACAGACTCCAATTTTCATTTTCTTTTTTTTTAGGTTTGGAGGCTCTGTATAAAGAACTAAAATACTTAGGTACCTACATACGTACCTAGCCATTTAGAAGGATTCTACATAACAAAAACATTTTTTTCAATTTTCAATTTCTGTGTGAGAACTTCTTAGCATAACCTGTACGTCTGATTTTTTTTCAAGAGTAGGTATTTATTTACCTCGGTCGCACTAGGCGAGAGAGGTTTTTTGAAAAAATAAAGAAAACAATCTTAGACGTAGGGTTACTAGAATAAAAATATGCATCTAAATAAGATTATAGCTTCACCCCAAACCTAAGCAGGGAGGGGGAAAGAGGGGGGGAGGTGAGACGGATTGCCACCGCGACCCATAACCCGTAGGCGTTTGCCCAAGCCCCAGTTGTCACTTCCCAGGCTTCGTTTGCACACATGCCTGTTCATATCACGACCAAGCCCCCAACCCATCTTGTGCTGAAGTTTATAGGGGAGTGATTTTGCCTAGGGGTGATCCTCACAAGTTAGGTCCCCTAGTTTATTGCCATGAGATTTATAGGGATATTTGTGGGGCAGTCGGTGCACTTTCTTTTGGCTTCTCACCAACTGCCCACCCACAATGCCCACATGTTAAGATTGTTCTTATGCTACAATTATCTATTAAGGTGCACTGAGGGAAGTCAAAATTCGGGGTAAGTTAGAAAACTTGCTCTAGCTTCTAGAGGTTTATATCTGGTGAAGTGCTACTAAAGCTGACTTGAGGGTACTACCCCTACTTCATCACGGTGTGAAAATTTTCGCGATCCAGTTTCATTTTATATGTCTTTGGTTCAATTGTATTTTGTTGTTGTTTTGAATTTGTTTTCAAATACAGACTTTCTATCGCTTAGTTTTTCGCATATAGCAAATGAACCGTGCCTCCTAGTGAAAATCTGATGAGAGTGATCTCAAAGAGAATTAAATTCTCTACAATTTTGTGTCAGAGCAATTTCTTTGGGATGCTCTGTTTGTGAGCTACGCCTCTGAAAAGTTTTCCACTGAGCAAAAGCTACGGTGTTAATCGCGCTCAAAGTTAAGAACACTTATGGGAACCTACATAATAAATTTGATCCATATTGGTTCATTAGAAGGGGAGTAACAGCTGGTGAAAGTTGAAATGGCGAAAAAACATTCTGACTTGCCCCGGTGCACCTTATATGTGAGGGCGCATACGGAAAGGGAACTTACGACCAAAAGTAAAATTTCACAAGAGGAGGGTTTAAAGTTTTGCATTATTTCCCTTGTCTTAAGGTACGATTATATATGGCTATTCCAACTTCGAAGGTCCTATACATTACCACACATTCACACACGCCCTCCAATGACCTGTACTGGCCAAATTAGCAATTCTGTTGATATTATCAAGAATTTTAGGGTATTATAGTTTTGATGAAAATTGTTTGCTGCTGATTGTGGCAGTGTTTTTTGGTTCAACTTGTGTTTTTTATATAGTTTTACATTAAAGTTAGTTATATATTGTTAAAAAATACATTTCGTAAATCGATACCAGTGGCTAGGTAAGTATATGTGTTACCGTTAAAGTATTTACTCCAGGTAATGTATGAAATAACTAGTTATTTCATACATTAACGAAAAAGTGTGAAATTGGATTTTTTTTTCTACACTTTACCTAGTTATTTCATACATACACGAGGTGTGTTTAGTTAAAGTGTGAATTCAATGAATGAACTGCGATAAACTAAGAAATGAAGGTTAATTCAAAGCTAGAACATATATGAGGGGTCATTCCACGTCAATTTGACCAAGAAGTGGTAAGGGGGATCGGCGATTTTTTTGAAATTTTTCTGTGGAAAGACCTTTGTCAAAGTTTTCAGTGAACTTGAAACATCATCCATTTCAGCAGTGGATTACTCGATAACCGCGATAAGTTACCTACCAAAATGGAACTTTTTCCAATAGTTAAGAGGTTTTGAACTTTTGAAAGGCTTTTTGGATCCGTTGAAAAAGTTGAAAAAATAAACGTTGCCAATGTGTAAAAAATGGAATGAAGTGCAACTCAAAGTGTCATGCGAGTGAAAAGTGCTGTAATAAATAATTTTTTTTCAATTTTTGGAAGCTTTTTTTTGTCACCAATGTTTTTTATTATGCTCAAAACTATATTTCTGAAATAAAATAATTTTTAACCGCTCATTTCATGATTTAACTGATCACACCTAGCTATTTCATGGAATAACTAGATTTTTCATACATTACCTAGGTGAACTGTGAACAATTTACTTGAATTAAATACTTTTTCGTTAATGTATGAAATAACTAGGAAATAACTAGTTATTTCATACATTACCTGGAGTAAATACTTTAACGGTAACATATGTACCTTGCCAAAAGTCTTCGATTCGAGTTCCGCTATCGGAAAATTTTTTTGATGATTTTTTCCACTCATGTCTTATTAAAGTCACGAGTTTTTGTAAAATTTTCATTTTTTACGCGTTTTTACGTCTTTTTTCAAATTTTTTGCGTCATTTTTCAACTTTTATAAATGATAAATGTATGCATGCTTCACTTAAAAGTAAAAAAAATCGATGAAATAATAAAAATTTGGGCCTATGGAGGGTTCTACCCGATTTTTAAAGAGTCCCTACAAAAATTTGGTGAAGAAATAAAAAATTGATTTTTTGGTCATAAGGTCCCTTTCCATATGCACCCTCACATATGTATATTTACTGCAGCTATTCTGAAAGATTTTCTTGCTTATCCTAAGTCCTTGGAAATTCTGGCTTAGGTGTCTTGCAGCTTGATTGATTTTTGGATATGTAAATTAGTATATAGAAATGAAAAATAGAGAAGATTTAATTTATAGAATTGGGATTATTAATATTGAGAATAATAAAGGTAAAGAATGACAGACTAACTTATTCACAAGCTTATGAAGTTATGATATATACATTGGACTTGTTTGGGTTTATTTTGTCACAATCAGGTTATGTTTGCAGCACTGGAGGTTCAAAAAATTAACTCAGCGAAATGGGTTTCAATTTTCAATTCAACTCGTAACTCTAATTTCTAAATGGATTCAATTTTTTGGTAATCTGTTTCAAGTTCTGAAGTTTGGCTGTTTTTATTTGTTTTTTTAATGAAATTGCTCTAGGTAGTCTAGGTAATTGAATTGTTCATAATTTTTTTTTCAAAAACAATTAGGTAAAATGAAAAATCAAATTAATTTTGACTACAGACAAATTGTGGTGCAGAAAGTTGGTACAATGTGACAGGAAAGATAGGACTCGGAAATTTTAAGAGAAAAATTGATGAAACTGAAACCGAATGAGTGAAGTCGAGTGATGATTTGATTTTGATGAACAACTGACTGATTCATTTCAAGTTTGGACTGGGAGTCGGTGAATCCAGCACAACCCCCAGACTGGACCATTTGAAAACTCTAAACTATGAACCTTGATATTGGAGCAACCGCAAAACCTGAGCGGTCCTACAAGCCTGCAATCAAGTTCATCCAGTCCACATCCTAGCCTTGGGACTGCCAGTTTTTCAATCCAAAGTTCTGTACATTTCGTGGCTAGCACCTTCATAGTACAGACAAAATCTTCAACTGTTGCGGGTTATCTTTTAATAGTTTTCTTTTGTCACAGCGTATGAGACATAGTTTCCTTTTGTGTGTATTTCTACAACATCCCCAACTTTAGCACCCCTTGACTTCAATGTGTCAACATTGCGAAAGGCTCTTCTGAATTTGAGCGCAATGCCCTTAATCATCCTGAAGTCTTGGCTGACACAATGAGCCAAGTGTACTCTGGAGCTTGTATTATCAGGTCGTCTTCTATTTCCTGCATTATTAGCTTTCAATTTGATTTAACCGTTGTTCTGTCCCAATTTGCCCTTTGGATTAACATCTTCGAGATCCTTTAGTATTCTTTGGAAACATCTGATTTGGAATTCTATGAATTTAGGGGACTAAGTTACTGTTTTTCATCATCCAGGAGGAACATTCAATTTTTGAAATATTCTGTACCTAAAGAATGTAAAAACATGAAAAATTATTTATTTTTAATTTTCTTTCAGTTTTTTTCAATATTGAGAAGGAGGAGATCGTCAAATCTATCGAATGATGTTCTTTAGGTGAAAATAGGACAAATTAAATGATTAGAAACGCATACATTTTTTTAAGGATTTTTATAATTTTTTGAGAGGCATAAGTTCTACATTTTATTATTGAAGCTGGGACTAAAAGCTATTAAATTATGTTTTTCTAATGAACATGGGATAACTCCAAAGATTAAAATGTGTAGGTAAATTTAGTTTTTTGAATTTTTCTCAATTTTTGAGAACGTGAGGGACGGACGGGCTTCCCAGTGCAACTCAGTTACAACTTATAAGCTGGGAAAAAGGAAACTACAATGTTTAGAATTTATTCAAAAAAAGTTCAATCTTTTGAAGAAGAGGAGGGGGTGGTGGTGGTGAGATTTAAAAAATAAACAAAAAATGTGTTTCATCATAGAAATAGGAGCCACTTTAATTTTCCTGCAAAACATGATCGAGATATTCTACGCAAATGCAATGCAAGTTGGGTAGTATTTTATGGAAAGAAAGGCGCGGAGTATAATGTGCATGTGCAATGTGCAACGCTCGCTTGTTTTGAAATGAAATCTACTTACGAATTCATAATGACGACGTAGTTTATTACTGTACAAACTGTGGTAAGGTGAGGTAGCTGTAGCTACTAGCTATTCGGTAATTTTATTCAACTTTTCACTAATGGATTCTTTATCGAAATTCTGCTGAGAAATACATTTTAATACTGTAAAAAGTTTGTAATGAAAAGATTGTATTTTATTGAATTATTTATTCATTTTTTTATGTGCCCATCTGAATGTACTCGTGCGCAATTCGTGTTTTTTTTCCTACAGGTAGATAGGTAGGTATATCTATAGCTAAATGTACATAATATGTATTACGTAGGTACGTGCTGGACGTTCAAATGTATAATTACCAACGCATTAAGAATAGGTATAGGTAATATTTCTTTTTATTAATTCAACGCATAGGTTCTATAAGTAAGCAAACCAGTCGAAGGTAGAAAATGCAAATTACCTTACGGTGTATAATATGGTAGGTACTATGAGCATCCAATATTGGAATGATTTGATGGCACGATAGTATAGTGTCGAAATACACGTGCTCGTAGTAGTTAGTTCCTCGATTGAAGTGATTTCATCGGTAGTGTCGCGAGTTTTGAGTAAACATGTCTAGAAATCGTTTACGTTTCTTGAAAGATGTCACGATTGAGCCTGCAACCACGTTGTACTTAGCGATCTATCTCATAATGGACATCACTAGCACAAATTTAATGCTGCAGAAGGTATGTCGATTTAATGCCACATCCGAGCCAGACTTAAATACACGATGCGACGATGAAAAAAAAGGAATCCTGTTCGCATCCCATGTGAATTCAACTTACCGTACCGTGATGTTCTTCCTGTGCAAGATTATCACTGTATTTGCCATGTGCTGGAGCGACGAAGCTGGTCGACGTCGAAGACCATTGATCTATTTGCCCATTTTCGGACTAATCCTGCAATCGGTGAGCGGTTGCGTGAATTCTTATTATTGGCACTGGTCCCCCCACATTGCAGCTTTACTCAATGTGATCGCTGACATTATCACTGGAGGCGGATCTCTGATGACGATCGCTTATCAGACGTATGTATGCGATGTATCAGATGCAGACAGTCGTACAATGAGGCTGGGTATTTTCCTAACTTTTAAAACTGTTGGCAATTTGTTAGGGTTTGGCGCTGCTGGATATATACTTCGAAGTATCGGGTTCTTTTACACGTACCTATTGTGTTTCATTTTATCGCTGATCACGTTGCTGTCGGCTTTGATTTTTGTCAAAGATGTGTCTGTTCCAGTTGAGAAAAAGATGCGTGTTTGGAATTTCTTTAATCTGATGCGAATCGTGGATAGTTTCAAAGTTGTGTTTAGCAAAGATGTTGGCAAGAATAGGATTGTTGTGCTGATGCTCGTGATTATCTTTACTTTGGTCTTCTTCACTACTCAAGGTGAGAAATTAAAATGTTATTTTGTATTGAATTTGTGTGAAGTACTCGGTAAAGGCTTGAAAATCAAATTTTGAGCTATCAAAGTTGATTTTTGGAAAATTTTTGACTAAATATTAATTTTAAAAAATATATATATATAAAAAAAATGAATGGAAATAAAAATTGGAATTTAGTAGGTATAAATATTAAAGGAGAGCTCTCAAATCGATTGCCACATTTCCGGGACAATCTGGAGCCTCCAGCGAAAATGATCTTTTTTCCAGCAATTTTCAAGTAGCTCGATCCAAAAAGAGTTGTAATCAACTTTGGCAGTTCCACCTGCCTCAATCTATTCGGAAATTCGGAATATCGAACTTATGACAGGAGTAAATTTTCTGCTGTCAGAGTTGATTATGGCGCCATCTACGGAGCAATTTCAAATTGCTGGAGAAAAATTGAGTCCTGTTGGAGGCTACAGATCAGCTTGAAAATGGCGGAAACTGATCCAGGGTGTTGAAACTGGAAATAGAAAAAAATTTGTGTATTTTTTTAGTGAAAATTCGCGAGTTTTAGATTTTTTTTTATATTTGAGATTTCCAATTTGTAAAAAAAAAAAAACACATTTTTTGAACTCATCCATCGTCACTTTGGATTTGCAATTAACTTGCCATAATCGATTTGGAAATGATCAACGTATGATAGGATCGATTTTCAGAATTTATATCTTCATACAATAGGTAACTTACTATTAAAGGTACCTACCTACCTAACTGCCGAAAAATTTAAAAGTTAGCGCAAATATAAGCCAATTTAGGGCTGTTTTAAGACCCCCCCCGCCCCCTAAAAAATATCAGAGTTTCTTCAACATTGTGTTTCAAAAACAATGAATAGGTAATATGTAGAATTTAAAATTCTTTTGGGAGCTTGAGAAGGGCTTCTATCGGTTACAACTCCAATTGAAAGACAAAAAATAGAATTGAAATCTAATTTCAGTTTTTGTGGATTAATTCAGCTAATACTGTACATATTTTCATATTTTTTATAAGTGGAAGTTAAATTTTCAAAAATTCTTCAAAAACAAAAAAAAAACTGAAATTCAGCGCTTGAAACTTGGTTTAGGTATATGGACGAGGTGTGGGTCTATTATTAATTGCTCACTTCAGTTGTTGTCTAAAAACATAATTTTTGGCAATTAAGAAACGTCCCTCGTTAGTAGCAAAATTTATCGTTAAATTTATTCTGAGATGAAAACATTTTCTTTGGAAATTAAAAAATAAAAATAAAATAATATTGTTTAAAAGGAGAGGAAAAAATATTGATGGCACCTTGCAGGGCATTAGGTATCATCTGGGTTACATTACTCAATTTGAAAGACGTCTCCTGTTCCCTTGTTAGTTGTTTGAAACAATTAGGTATAGGTTTTAAGAGAACAGAATTTTTCTAAATTTGGAAAAAAATCATAAAACTTTTTTAATTAGATTGAAAGCTCTTGTTTGAACTAATAAAACTTCATTGAGAATAAAACGTCAAAAAATTAAAATAGATTAAAAATTATGATCATTAGAAGGGAAGGAATTGATGATACTTTGCAGGTTGTTGTCTAGGCTAAATATGAGAGACATCCTGTTGCCTTGCTTGAAACAGGGCTCTAATAGTCCAGCATATGACAATACGAGTAATTGCACCCCCCCCCCGCCGATCCTCCGGGACAACTTTTTTCTTAAAGGGGACATCCTAAGGAACATTTTAAAGCAAACTTGCCAAAAAAAAGTTGGCCTTACTTACAAAATGGCGGCCATTTTGATTGACAGGTCAGCCGAAATCGCACATTAGATTTTTTAAACTTTAAATTTTCACAAAATTTTATCAAATGGAGATGTAAGTAAAGCTGAAATTTACTCTACACTCCAATTGTAACACCCTCTGAAGACGACTTCAGGTGGGTTCAAGTCATTTTAGGGCCTCTAGCGACTTTTTTGAAAATTACTGTAGCCTCCAGTAGATTTTTGGAACTTGAAATTTCCCCAACATTAATTTATCAAATGGAGTTGGCAAGCTGAAATTTACTTCGCAGACTACATGGTGGTTTCAAATGGTTTTGAAGCTTCCAGCTACTTTTAGGAAATTTCAATTTTCCAAAAAAAGTCATACAACCTTTCAAAAAGTTGCTGGAGACTCCAAAACGACTTGAAATTCACCAGCAGTCAACTTCATAGCGTATAGTAATGTTTAAAAAAGTCTTTGGAGGCTCTAGAATGACTTGAAATCCACCATAAGTCGTTTTCAGAGGGTGTTAAAATTGGAGTGTAGAGTAAATTTCAGCTTTCCATCTCTATTTAATGAAATTTTGTGAAAATTTAAAGTTTCCAAAATCTGCTGGAGGCTTTAGGAATTCTCAAAAAGTCGCTGGAGGATCCAAAACGACTTGAAATTCACCTGCAGTACTTCGTAGCATACCTATTGAAATTAGTTTTTAGAATAAATTTTAGCTTTACAACTCCAATTAGATGAAATTTTGTAGGATTTTCGAGTTTCAAAAATCTGCTGGAGGCTCCAGAACTGCTCAAAACAGGTTGAAACCGTTTCCAATCGATTTGGCATGTCGAAAATAGGGTATATCCCAAATTTCAGCTTTCTTGGTCAATTTGGTGAAATTTTGATTTTTTCCCTCATTTTTGGCCCAAATTCGATTTTCAAAAATTCACCAAAAATCGAAAAACGCACTTTAGCACTTGAAATTTTGACAGGTGATAAATTTTTGCATGATCTTTCGATCTACCTTTGTAAAGTTTGAAAAAGTTCGTGCAGGTCCTATGTTAAAACGCAAAATCTGCGATTTCGGCTGACCTGTCAATCAAAATGGCCGCCATTTTGTAAGTAAGGCCAACTTTTTTTTTGGCAAGTTTGCTTTAAAATGTTCCTTAGGATGTCTCCTTTAAGAAAAAAGTTGTCCAGGAGGATCGGCGGGGGGGGGGGGATGCAACTACTCCTATTGTCATATGCCGGACTATAAGAAGAGTCAGGGCCTATTCTAAGGTTTTTTTGGAGCTACACAATACCGACTGACATTTTTTGAGATTCGTTTTAAAGAATATCTTCTCTCCCCCCCTCCCCCTCCCCCCCAAAAAAAGAAAGAAAAAAATCAATGCAAATTTTTCATATTTTTTGAAAAAGAAAACTTTTTACTTTAAAAAACACGTGATGTTGTTTTATTTTGAAAAATTATTAAATTTTCGAAAGCTTTTGCCCTAGCTTCGCTCGGGCCTTTAGACCTTTGTTTCTATTTTTGAAATTACATATTATGATTTCCTGAAAACTATTGTTAGAATTTTTAAATGTTGAAGCTATGAAAATCAACTGTTTGCATCATCCATTTCACTTTTTAAATTTGTCAATTTTTTAAATTATTCTATTGTACAATGTTTTAAAAATTTTCAGCAATGAAACATTACCTTCAGAAATTTAATAGACATAACCCAATCAATACAGGGTTGGTATGGGTGCGAAATAACGAAACAGCAAACAATTATTCTATGTAACTCAGAATATAGCGAAAAAAAGTGCGCGGATTCATTCGAAAATACCAGAAAGTTTGAAATTTAACGTTGAAACTTTATGTTCTGTCCTTTTTTTAAATTTTGTTTTCACAAAAAAAAAAAAAAAAAAAAAAAAAAAAGGCCAAAAGCTGAAGAAAATCCACAAAAAGTATTTGAAAAATTTAAATTATTCAACATTTTTGCTTCCAACTCCTGGCTAAATAGCTTGAGAAATCCGTGGAAGAGGGGTACCTAGGGTAAAAAGTTGAGAAAATCTGGCAAAAGAAGTTGAAAATATTTCAGTCTTACCCCTCCCCCTGGAGCCTTGTAACTGAAATTAACTCCCATGAACTAACTTTTGTAATTTTTTAAGCCATTTATAGCCATTCTGGAACTTCCAGCGCAATTTTTGTTCCCCCCCCCCCCCCCAGAAATATAATTTCAAAATTTCTCTCACAAAATATGTGGAAATCAATTTGGGCAGCTAAAAATTGTGGTCCATTTTCAGGTCTATTCAACACGTTCGTCCAGATTTAATTAGATTTTCAGGCAAGCACATCAAGGACGTTTTTTTCAACCAGTATTCTCCACTAATCAATCATTTAAAAAAAGGTTGGTTAAAAAAACGTACTGTGTGTGACTGTCTGAAATTCAGCTCAAATTTGGATAAACTCCTTTAATATGTAGTTGTAGATCAAAAATAAGCTGGTTTTTAGCTCTTCAGCTCTTCAAATTTAAAAAAAAATGATGGATCGACATTATTGTAAAACTTGAAATAGGTCTAGACATACCTTTCCCCAAGACTTCTTCAAAAAAGCCTCAAAAGTTTTTTTTCTCCACAGATGACAGAAATGGCTCATTAACAGTAGGAAGAGCGTTACAAAATTGTCTTTGGATTTGTTTTTTCATCATTAGAAGTGAAAAGAACGGGCCCATAAAAAAATTTCACATAACTCATGGCAATCACTAGGTTTTTTCTGAAAAAAATGGGGGTCCCTCTGAAAAATTTTTGGAACCCTCAAAGATTCTGCAATACCACATTTTCATCTTCTGGGTGGCACTGCTACTTAGTAATTTTTTCTACTAAGTACATTTATGTAAGTATCTACTTTTTACCTGATTATTTGTTTGATATCATTGTGCAGTTTTTATGAAGTTACATGGGTCCCAAATTTGTTTATTGTTTTGCATTTGATTGATAACCGTTGTTGTTCTTTATTTTATTATCTAGTAATTTTTTTTTAAAATTTGGATTCTGAATAATTTTTTTTTCAACTGCACAATTTTTTTTCCAACTGCACATCAATTTTTTGGAGCTACACAATATTGTTGGAACTACACGTTAGAATAGGCACTGAGAAGAGTGGTATTTTTTGAAAAACTTAAGGAAAAAAATTTATAAAAATTTTTGTTTTTTCCTCATACTCTTACAAAATTTTATTAAGTAAGGATTAAAATGTCTTAGAATAGAATATACTTAAAAATAGTGATTAATTAAAAAATTAGAATAGGTAACTACCAATAGTTGAACTGTCAATGGAATAATTTCATGAAAATTGCTGCTGTGGAAACTTGTAGAATTTCGATCGGGCTTGAGCAAAATGTAGAGTTGAGAGGGCATAGAATTCTGACAAATGAGCCACTCATAAATTATTATGTTCAAAAAAATTATTAATTGATGGTTGAATAACTTCATACTCGTTTTACTGAGCACTCGATACCTACATAATTCTCTATTTATTTATTTTTTTTTTTCAGGTGAGAAAGATATTTTATATTTATTCTTAAGAGGTAAATTCAAATGGCAAGAGAAGCAGTTCAGTTTTTACGTAATTTACAGATACACTGGTGTGATTATTGGTGAGTAAGCATTCCATTTTCCGTTCCTGTATTTTGACGAAAATACAAGTTTTGGGTTCTAAAATTTCTAAATACTAAGTAAATAAAATATGATTATTTTTTTCTATAGGAAGCATGTTTTGTTCGATTGTAATGAGTAAATATTTAAACATGCACGATGGTTTGATTGGAATTATTTCCGGCACCATGGACACAATTGCAGCGATTGGATATCTAATTGCAAGCGAAGAGTGGCATCTTTACGTTGGTAGGTTTTCACTCCACACATTGGGCTTCTTCTTAGAAATTAACCATACCTACTTAAACATAAGTAACTTTTAAGTACTTTATATGCAGTGTAAGTAAATCAAAGTTCAAAAACTGTGAAAAAATCACTTTTGGAATTTCTATTGAACGGTAAAGCAAAGAATGTGTGTCGAATTTCCGCTTATGGAATGCCAAAAACGGTGTCTAGTTCAAGGTCGACAGGTTTTGTGCGGAAGAGTAGATATTAATTTTACTGGCGCTAGAAAAAAATTACGTGAATGTAGTTTTTAGGTGAACATTTTACGTATTGCACTAAAAAACTTTTCTAAAGCTGATTTCTTCATACAATAGGTAGACCTATCTACTAGTTTTTTTTTCACTATTTATTTTTAGATTTTTGGTAGGTACCTAGGTATTTGATAAAGTACTGGCTGTTAGATTAGATATTAATAAACAACACCAAAAAAAAAAAAATCGTTTATATAGATTTCGTTTGTTATTATAAAATGAATAGGTATGCGATTCATATGAGTGTATGATTTTATGCCAACGTTATTTAAATTGCAGTTCCATTGTTCGATGTATTCCACGGCACTGCAATGACAGTCAGCGTTTCTTTTTATAGCAAATACTACAAGAACGACGAATTTGGTAAGTCTTGAAGAAATAGCTATCGATAATCGATATAGGTAAATAATTAATTTATTGAGTCATTTTTTTAAATGCATAAACCTATTATTTTTTACAGGGCGTCTGAACTCTGTGGTAGGAATATTTGCTTTGATCATGCCGGCAAGTCGGCCAGCTTACAATGTAATTTTTCAAAAAACTCTGGATTACTTTCCATCGGCACTTTTCCTTCTCAGTGTAGTATTGGATGTAGTTATTGTCTTGTTGTACTGGTGAGCATTTATGCTTTTTTTTTAAAATCATTTTTAAACACATTACAAAATAAATATATACAAATAGGATGCCTATCGAATACTAACCTAAGAATTTTTTCAGCGCATCGTATACTTTGAGTAAAAAATTAGAAAAACAAAAACCAATTGTAAAAGAAGAATGTCCAATGTTGACGACAAACCGGGAAACAAAAATAAACTAGAACAAAGAGACTGAAGAAATAAGACTGATTACATTAAATTTTATGAATGCTCGTTGTAAAATGATCTGATGATGATGATTAATTGATGAACATTGTTTTATATAATTATTACTTATAAGTGTGTAAATTGATACATACCTACCTGTACCTACTTAATGAATCAAGTTATTTGATACCTAGAATATTTTTATGTAATTGTCATATGAAACTCTGGTCGCTGGACTGAACTGAATGCAGAAATAAAGACGAAAGAAGTTTTATTTTTAGATCTTTCCAACCAATTTTATGAGGTATCCAACTATTTATATGGGTAAATAATCCAAGATAAAATGTACGTTTATACCAATCTGTAAGTACTTATCTACTTACTCGAAAAATGCACTTATAGAGTACCTAGGTATATTGTTTCTTTATTACTGGTAATTTTTAAAATTAATTCACTCGTTTAAGAGTTGTGAGTATATCAGTGTGGCTATTATTTTTAAATTTTGAATATGTATTTGATCAAAGACCAGAAAATTCAAATTACAAGTTGCATTTTCGTGATGTTTTTATTCAAATTTTTAGAAAATTATTACTGACGTACACTAAGTATATTTTTTTGTTCGAAATTTCAACCGATTCGAAGTTCTTATTCAGCTAGGTATTAGAACTTTTCATTGTGCAAAATAAAAGGATTCAGAATTTTTTGTCTGTATTTTTAATATTTTTCAAAATGGCATTATTTCGGAGGAAAGGGGGGATAGGAGTTTGGAGCCATCATAAATACATATTTTTGAACCGGATGAAAGAGATTCAAATAAAAATCCCGAAATACACCACCTGCAGCGCTGATTTCAGATGGAGAAATTTATTAGGTACCTGGGTAATTCTCAAAAAAAATGTAAAAATTGTGAGAGTGGAATAAAGTTTATATTAAACTTGTGGCGAATTGACTATGTAGATGTAATAAACTTTCCCATAGAGATAAATCTCGAATATACTCACCAGAGTAATTCTACGATATACTACCTGTGAAAATATATTCCTGGCTAGAGAACTCAACAGCCTATACTTTATACCCACCCCACAGAAATATTACCATAGAATTTCCAAACTTCATTGAGTAAAATTTTAAAGAAATTTCAACTTTCAAAAATGCTCAGTAGATACTCCAGGTCTACTCAAAATTATTATAAACCGTTTACAATCGGTCCAGAGGGTCCCAAAGAGGGTAGGTACTTGTACATACCAAATTTCAGCTTTCTGGCTCAATTTGGCAAAAATTTTGATTTTCCCTGTTGGTTAAAGGTAGGTATTTGATTTTTTTTTAATTGACCAAAAATTGAAAAATACACTTTAGTATTTGACATTTTTGGGTTAAGTGATGTATTTTTTTTTTTTTTTTTTTTTTTTTTCTTCTTTATTTTTGGTTCCCCGGACACACAAGGTGCCGGGGGTTTTTTCAAATAAACAAATTTATTTACATCTTAAATCTAAGACTAAATCTAAACAAAGTGTATTATCTCAATTTATCCCTAATCCTAGATCTAAGATGCGGGAAGAGGGGGAGGGGGAGGGGAAAGACGGGTTGTCCACCACGACCCATACCCCCTAGGCGGTTGCCAAGGACACAATCACCCTACCAGGCTTCGTTACTCACGCATGCCTATCAGGTAGTTGGAGTCCCCCAACCCGTCTTGGGAAAAGGATTTTAGGGAGCAGAATTTGGTGCCTAGGGGGGGTCAACAAGTGTTGCTCTCCCCTTTGCATTACATGAGTTTCGGATATGGGGGGACATTTGCGAGGAGGCCGGTGCACTTGCTAAGGGCTTCACACCAGCCTCTCACATTGGACTTAAGAGTACAATACTAGATATAGTCCAGTAACTTTAGCATTGAATAGTGAATCTCAAGGTGGCAAGCTGATTTTTGGTATACTGGTCCATTTTGATGTCCTGAAAACGAATCCGAGGAGTCCCCTACTGTGCCGGGTGAGCTTTCCCCCAAATGGTGGATTTTAGCCCCCCAAAACAGGTTTTTGGCCAATATATCGAAAAATATCGACTCTAGCGCAAAAATGATTGAAGAATGTTGTTCTACGTTAAATTTCCGATCTATTGATATATCAACTGTCTTTCTCCCCCCAAGGGGGGTGGAACTACAACCATTCAAAAAAGGGGGGTTTCCTGAAAAATACATAAAGGATACAGGCGCCTGAGGGGGGTGAAATGGTCCCTGAAAGCGTTCGAGTTGATATCAGCATGGAAGGTGGGTCCCATCGAGAAACTTCCGCGTGAAAAATTTCAGATCGGCACCACCTCCCCTTTTTGAGGAACCCCCCTTTTCTGTAATTTCAATACCAATTTTCTCAGCCCCATTTCAACCGATTTTGAAAATTTTTCAGTATGTTATGTATATCCATATTAGGTATCCCCACAAAAATTTTCAACCCCCTCCCCTCATATTTACTCCTCAAAATAGCGTTTTTCAACTTATTTCAAATAGTATAAATTGAGGGGAGCTATGTGCTGTGGAGAGGGCTAGATGAGTGTAGAAAAAAATCTGACATCATATTCGTGCTCAACGGTATCGAATCATAAGAAAACGACACCCTACTCATTAATACTTAGTTATTTTCCCCGAAATTTCCATTTTACCCCCAACCCTCCCCAAGTCACATTTTCACACCATTTTGAGGGGTAAATATGAGGGGAGGGGGTTGAAAATTTTTGTGGGGATGCCTACTATGAATATACATAACATACTGAAAAATTTTCAAAATCGGTTGAAATGGGGCTGAGAAAATTGGTATTGAAATTACAGAAAAGGGGGGTTCCCCAAAAAGGGGAGGTGGTGCCGATCTGAAATTTTTCACGCGGAGGTTTCTCGATGGGACCCACCTTCCATGCTGATATCAACTCGAACGCTTTCGGGGACCATTTCACTCCCCTCAGGCGCCTATATCCTTAATGTATTTTTCAGGAAACCCCCCTTTTTTGAATGGTTGTAGTTCCACCCCCCTTGGGGGGGGAGAAAGACAGTTGATATATTAATAGATCGGAAATTTAACGTAGAACAACATTCTTCAATCATTTTTGCGCTAGAGTCGATATTTTTCGATATATTGGCCAAAAACCTATTTTGGGGAGCTAAAATCCACAATTTGGGGGAAAGCTCACCGGGCACAGTAGGGGACTCCTCGGATTCGTTTTCAGGACATCAAAATGGACCAGTATACCAAAAATCAGCTTGCCACCTAGAGATTCACTATAGCCCCTATTTTTTTGCTAAAGTTACTGGACTAATATGGCTAATTATTTTAGGCTGAAAAATGTAGGAAAATAGGTATGATTAGTTAACTTGTTCTACTTTGCAAATATGTACAGCATTATAATACAGTAAATAAATTATAATACAATAAAGAAGCCCACACTAAATTAGTTTAAGGTTGTGGTTTTGAGAAGAATATATATAGGATATGCATAGGTTTGAGAAAAAAAAATCTAACTATAGTTATTTACAGCCATATAAATATAAGCTATTTTCTAGCTTAAGGGATCATTTTGTATACCAAGTTTAGTTGTGAATATACCTATCCAAACTGTACACTTGTGTTTCAAATATTTGGTAGAAGAACTCACTCAACCTACACCTAATCACATACAACAATGTATTTTTGTAATGCCTTTTATAGTTTCAACTTTAGCTGGTTCAAAAATGTTTCCGTCACGAGTATATGTATCTATCTCGTCTGTTAGTTAAACATAAACACCATTGCTCTTTTTCTACAAAATTGTATTGGGTAACCATTATTTATACTTGTCAGATTTATTTATCCACCGAACAAAAATTCACCAATTTATTGTTTAATGAAGCTTCAGCATGTTTTCAAGCTTATACTTATCTTGGTACTTATCTGTTTTCTTACTTACTTTTTTACGTACTACGTAGGTACCTACCTACTCACTTATTTGTGCACGTAATTGCTCCACTGAGATAAAAAACTTTAATTCAATGCATTCAAAGTGTTCGTGTAAATCTGCGGATAATTCGATTGTTTTATTGCAAAGATAAATTTTTAATTACCTACGTAAGTAGGTAGCTTATTTTTGTCATATTTAGGTAGATGTAGTACCTATGTAACTTTCCAAATTTTAGGTACTTTACTTCGGTATGCAGGTCATTTGAATTAATCAGTACAATTTAAGGATGGGCTCTTCTTTCAGGAGACCTACTTACGTTTAATGATAAATAAATGCAGTCTTCATGGTAATGTAATCAAGTTAGGTACACATTTACTACCTAACGCATTGATTTTCAAGAACTTGTTGTTTCTTCTGAACGAAAGCTTCATTCAACATGGGTAAAAATTTCAACCGTTTCGTGAAAGTGATAACCGTCGAACCGGCGTATTTTTTTTACTGGTCAACTTACGTTATAGCAGATTCCGCGTATACAAATCTATTATTACAGAAAAAATGCCGCGTCAGCACTTTAGCCGAACCAGATTTGAATACACCGTGTGACGATGAGAAACAAGGAGTTGTGTTCGCCACCGAAATGAATTCTTTCTATCGTATGGTGATGTTACTATTAGCTTTAATCGTTGCGATATTTATGTCATCCTGGAGCGATGAAGCTGGAAAACGAAGAAGACCTCTCATTTTCCTACCAATAATCGGTTTAATTTTTCAATCAATTTTTGGCTGCTTGCATTCTTATTTTTGGTCGTGGATTCCGACAAGCGCCGTGTTATTAAACAGCATTCCTGAAGTGATAACTGGAGGGATCTCGATGATGATAATGGCAACTCAAATTTATATTTGTGATGTATCTTCGTTGGAAAATTGTACACTGAGGATGGGTATACTTCTAGCGACAAGAACACTTGCTGATTTGTTTGGATGTGGCAGCAGCGGATTTATTCTTCACAGTTTTGGGTTCTTTTACACGTACCTGCTGTGTTTTGTTTTATCGGTTATATCCTTGATCTTGGCTTGTATTTTTGTCAAAGATGTATCTGTGCCGGTTAGTAAAAAATCGAATTTTATAAAATCTTTCAATGTGACAAAGATTGTGGATAGTTTCAAAGTGGTTTTCAGTAAGAAACTGGGGAAGAATAGAATTGTTGTGGTTATGTTGATGATCACCTATACTTTAGTATTTTTCACCACTCAAGGTAAAAATAAGTAGATGGATAGGTATGTTAGAATAAAATTGAACTATTATTGATGGAAATGTATGTACCTACTACCTACCTATACGTTAAATGTGCCAGCTCGATAACATTTTGTGTTTTATTTCAGGAGAAAAGGGTATTTTATACTTATTCCTGAGGCATAAATTCCATTGGAATGAACGTGAATACAGTATATACGTTCTTTATCGGTACACTGGTGTTATTGTTGGTAAGTGTGCACATGTTAACTACCATTATTCAACAATAGATTTTCAGCTAGCTCTACAGGGTTCTCAATAAAATCAATAGAAGATGAAAAATTATTCTTCAGACCACTTCCGATCGACTTAGCAGGCATCTAAAAACTGGAGCATAAAGGGAATTTTGGCTTTTCAACATTATTTGGTAAAATGTTGTGGAAATTTCAACTTCCAGAAATATGTTGGATGCTCCAGAAGTGCTCAAAAACGGTTCGAGACTATTTCCAATAATTTTGGTGGTTCAGAAACAGAGCGATCCTTTAAGTATGTGTGATAGGCTATGATATAGATGGTACTTACCACTTTAACCCTTTCGCGCCGAATATTGGTTTCGCATCCCACCTTCAATTTTTTTTTACATAAAATCGTTCCTTGGGCATCTCTAAGCAACATAAGTTTGTTACAGATTTTTTCCTCAACTCACACTCAAGATATTGAGGTGGGAATACGTATGTCCCAGCCGTGGACTTTGAAAATTTGTCCTGGGACAGCATATGTCCCATTAGTGTTCAAAATTTGCAAAAATTGCTGGGACAAGTGGGACAATACCAAGAATAATATCATTCCCAGTAGGTATACAAAAAGTCATGTGAAAAATTTGTATTTTGGATGCAAATGAGAAAAAAATTTGAAAATCACAATTTTCATAATAAAATCTTAAAATTTCAAAAAATCAATACTTTTATGAAATTTTACCAACATTGAGACATCAATTTCCTTTGACAGAGGATTTCTCTGTGAGTAATGCATCAAATTTGATGAAATTTGAGATTACCGGACATTTTCCCGAATGACAAAATCCCGATTTCTGTATTCCCGAATCCATTTACCCGAATGCCGTGTACCCGAACCAGTAACCCGAACGTCCGAAATCCCGAATGTCCATATCCCGAATGCCTGTAACCCGAATGCCTATATCCCGAACGCCTACATCCCGAATGCCTCAGTGTAAACTAGACACCTCTCCCCTTTTCAAATAGTTGACTGGGTTAAAATTCATACTTACGGTTAGACGAGTAGGTAGGTACCTACAAATTCAAAATGATCTTAATTATCATATTAGTATATTAGCAAAATTTTAAATTTTTTCTCTAATCACAATAGGTACCTACTCACGGCCATCGAGAGTGGGGCAAAGGGGACAGTTTACCTCGAACTTAAGCTTTCTGGAGGGCACGGGTCAGGCAAAAAAAGGGCCTGTGATTAAAGAAAAACATGTTTTTATTTTTACTTCTCAAAACAGAAATTTTCAAAAGCTTTGGCCCAAGCAAAGCATGGGCTTATTTCTTTTCTTTTTAAAAATTAAAATTTATAAAAAAATATTTAATTTTAAAGGTTTTAAGTGAAAAATTCGACTTTTCGCATAAAAAGTATCATTTTTATGCCTCTCTGCTCCTTAGGTAATAACATCAATCTCTGAGATTAAAAAATAAACAAATTTTTTAAACTTAATTTTCTTGCAATTTTCGGGTGTAGGTCTTTCGGGGAAACGGATTTGGGGAAATGGATTCGGGATTAAAAAAATCGGGATTTTGACATTTGGGAGAACGTCTTTCGGGAAAGTGGATTCGGGGAAGTGTCCGGTTACCGAAATTTGAATATAATATGCAGAAAAACATTTGTGACAGACTGAAATCGTCCTTTTTTTGATTTCTTGAAAAAATAACACCCAAAAACGCTCAAAAATATCAAAAAATTATTGAATAAAACTTCCTTATTCTCATTTTTGTTTTTGAATTTGCTCCCCCAAAAATTAATCAAAATTAATTTTTTTTACACCAAAATGTATAGCTTATTCTATATATTTTCAAATATAAATTTGTTGCCGGGCACAACTACTCCCTGTGTTCGCAATAAATTTTTAATTACTACCAACTAGTTGCTCAGATTTCACATTTTTACTGAAACACTTGTTTTTGCGGAAAAAATCACTCACAGTGTTGCTACATATAACACGAGCGAAAAAATTGGGAGTGGTTTCAATCGATTCCTGGCACTTTACTCTACTGATGGGACCCAGTCTGTGGGAAAAATGTGTCCAGAAGTTCCCAGCAGATTTGTTCAAAGTTGCTGGGACATATGCTGTCCCAGCCAGCGTGAAAGTGTTAAGGAGATTATTCCCATCGACCTTTTAGTTAACATAGACGACTACTCATACACAATATTAGGCCACTGGTTATGTCACCAACTCTGTTGATTTCAAACTGGGAACAAACGCATCTGCGCATGTGTCAGTAAATGTGTGTGTGTATTTTGTTGTTAGTGGTTTAGTGGTGGTAGTGGTGGTGTGTCTGGTTATGGTTTACGAAGACAAGGAGGAGCGACAAGCGGAGCATCAATTCTTGAGGCATGCGCAGATGCGTTTGTTCCCAGTTTGAAATCGACAGAGTTGGCGACATAACCAGTAGCCTAATATTGTGTATGAGTAGTCGTCTATGTTAACTAAAAGGTCGATGATTATTCCAGGACTTTATATGTAAGGTGATATTTCCTAGACTGTTTACTTTTTAAGAGATACTACTTTGACTTAATTACTTTGACCTTGGTTGCCTGGTTAGGTCGTTGATTCTTATTTGCGTGGTAATCAATATCATAACAATATATACTTACCATGAAATAAACTAAATAAAGAGCTTACACACCGCGTCACTGGGATAAGATTTATTACACAGTATTGGTAGCACAATAATCTATACTACATGAGAGCATGCGAATGCTTGTACATAAACAATTAAGATATTGAGTTAACAAGCAGACTTTAACACAAAAGATTGAGATTAAATAAAATAACCGAACATTGACATAAAAGGACTTTGCATACGCGTACAAAGGCTACATTAACATAAAAACACTTTAACCATTGCTGGAAAAGAGGAGAACAAATTAATACTCAGGCATTAATGAGATAGATGTATCCACGTGGACTCAAATACACACTATGCCGTCTGTAGCTCTCATAGCATCATGCATTGGCTCTGCCACTTGAGGACATACACAGTGTTACCACTAGTCAATAACCGAATAGTAACGCATAAACATGATAGGCACATGTTGTATATCACATTAGTTAGACTAGTTTTCCTTGATTTTTTGCCTATTTTAATGAGAAATTTTTTCTGAATTTTTTCAGAGTGATTTTTCAGGATGTAGATGATAACAATTCTTAAAGAGCATATTTTTTGAGATTTTCCAATATCTAGAAAAATAACGAAAAATACCTAACCTAGGTACTTTTGAGCATTATTTTTTCTGATTTTCTATCTTGTGTAGTCTTTTCTGACCAGCTAGTGTAATGATCAACCACATGGGAAAATTTAAGAAAAAATTAGAAATTCAGATATGCGAGGTGAAGTTTCTTTTTCATCTTGGTCCTTGAATCATGCAAAGTCATAAATGAAAAATAGAGAACAAAATTTTTTAGCGCCAGATCAACTCAGCCTATTAAAATCTCAGGGATTGGGAGCTCAGGAGTCAGGATGGGTTCATCTACATAATTATGTTACCAACTGGCAAATGAGTCTTTTTTGTGGCAGGACACAATGTACTAATTTTTCAATGTTGATGAATTCTAAGTAAAGTAATATCAGATCACCTCAACAGTAACACTTTTTCTGCTACAGGAAATCTATTTTGCTCTGTTGTAATGAGTAAACTTTTAAAATTACACGATGGAATGATAGGCATAATTGCTGGAATTTTCGATACCATCGCTGCTTTTGGGTATCTGTTTGCCAGCCAAGATTGGCATCTTTACGTTGGTAATGAATTCTACTTCATTTTTTTGAATACATTACTTATTTTATTTGTAAATAAATTTGGCACCTAATTAATTTCATATTGTTTTCTATTACTTATAGTTCCTTTGTTTGACGTTTTTCACGGAGCTGCTTTAACAGTGTGCATATGTTTTCTCAGCAAGTATTACGAAAGTCATGAAATAGGTGAGAGTGTATTTTAGCCTACATATTTTTTATCCAATCCTCTGACCCCCTTTCGCCAATTATAATTGATTTTTTTCTTACAAATTCTTTCCTGAAGATTCTGAGGTATTCTAATGATGCACTTCTTTTGTTGTTTGATTATAAATACCTATTTTAATTTTTAATTTTCAGGTCGTTTAACTTCTGTCCTTGGCGTATTTGCCCTGATAAATCCATCATGTCATCCAACTTACAATGGTATTTTTGAGTATGCTTTAGATGTATTCCCTTCAGCCCATTTCTTATTGAGCGTTTCTTTGGACTTGATCATTGTTTTATTGTACTGGTGAGTGAATATGAATAAGTATCTGATTATAAAATGAATAATACATATGTATGTGTAGGTATAGGTATTCGATAAAATTGATATTGTTTGTGTTTCAGCGCATCATATTCATTCAGTCAGAAATTCAAGATATCAAAATCATTCACCAAAGAGGAAATAAAAATAATTCATTGAAATACCTATTGAATCATGTCATGTCAAACTTCTGAATACTCACTGTTGTTTGCACTTGAACTTTGACCTACTTTTCTTATGAATTTTTTTATTAAGAATCAAAAGTCACATCATCTCGAACTGTGGCAACTAAGTAAGTATTTATTGTTCTTTCCCAAATAAAACATTAACCTATGTGAATTCTTTTTTTAAAAAAATAGGTAGGTACTTCTTACTTAGTGAAATGGATGATACTCTCAACTTTTTTTCGAGCTGAGAATTTTATGGGATAATTCGATCGCCATAAAATAGGTAAGTATCATGATTTTATCACATAAAATTCAAAGATGTGTGTGTCGTTTTATTTTGAATGCGTGTAGCTCTTAAACTGTGAAAGTGAGATGCATATACTTACTTACCAAATTTCATATTCTCGGTCTAATTCCTAAAATTTAGTGAGAAGCGTAATTTAAAAAAATACTGGACGCTCCAAAAAAGATCTGAAAGTGCTTCGAAACGATTTGGGGGGGGGTACACATAGAAATCAGAAAGCATGCATAGGTAGGTACTTGGCAAATTTCAACTTCTTGTAAGTTGTGGGCATAAAGTTTACCTATTTATTTTTCGTTTCCAGTCGAACATTTAATTTCTGAAAATTGCCAAAGAAATGGACTCAAAGATGTACATAAAATTCTGGCTCATTGGATATTTTTTGCATGTTCTTTTGATTTAGTTTGGTTTGAATCCAAAATTTCTGCTGATCTAAACACTGCGACAAAAAAAAATGGAACATTGAAAATACACATTTTTTACCTTGCTTTTCAAGTTGTTATTCACTTCTTCCTCTCCCCAAAACAACCTGTTTCAGCCTTTCAAGGTTGTCTGTCTGCCTGTCTCGCCCTTCAAAGTCACCAATGCTCGTCAGGCCTCACAAGGTCATTAGCCCATCTGTCCGACCTTTCAAGATCAGCATGTCTATTTGCTCTCTCTGCGATCATTTTCCAGCCCGGCCGGTCACTCAAGGTCACTATAACTTACCTGAATAGCCTCTTAAGGTCCTCTGCCCTCCCCCCGTTCACTGTTTTTGCAGCCCAGGTAAGGCTATCATTACACTAGCCCTTACCTAGGTATATGTTTTTTTGTTTTTGAAAGTTGGAGTGAGGGAGGAAAGGGGGTACTCCAATGTCGAGACTGACAGGGGAACCTCTCGAGGTGCTCGCTTCCAATTCGAACGGAACCTCAATTTTTGGAAAGAGCGTGGTCTAAACACCTCACAACCGAAATTTCAGCTGCCCAAATTCATTTTTAGATTTTTGGCAAACATTTGAAAATTCAAAATTGACCATTTTCAGTGATTTAATTTTTTTTTATCAAAATAAATTCGGAAACTATTAGTATAGGTAGGTATAAACCCCTCAAATCCAAATTTCACCGTTTCCAGCAATTCTGGAGCCTCCAGCGCAATAAGAGAAGTAGAATGAACAGAAGAAAAGAAGAAAAGACAAAAACAGAAAAACTCAAAAACACAAAAAGATGGAAAGACTGAAAGACAAACTTTGCCAAAAATCAAAAAATGAATTTGGGCAGCTGAAGGCAGGAAGAAGACCATTTTAGAATATTTTTGCCTTTTCAAGGATTTTGCATGACTTGTGAAATTGAAACGATTTTGAATCTATTCGAAAGTTGTGTAGGTACCAAAAATGACTTAGAATAGCGAACAAATTTCAAAAACGGGTTACCTACTTACTTACTTCTAAAAGGATATACAAATAATATGAATAAAATAATTAATCGACACGAGAAAACATTTTTCAACGAAACTTTTTTTTAAATTTTTAATGTAAATTTTGAAATTTGAAACCCTGGTAGAAAATAGATGGTTCAAGTTGGGGATCCAAAATCTCACAGTCTTTTGAGGATCTCCTCCCCCTAACTTTTTATCGAATCCCCTCCGGTTTTCCAAAAAAAAAACCGAAGTCAACTCACCGGTCACCGTAGTATAGTGCTTTACTTACCAATGTATGTAACATTACGTTGTTACCATTGAGATAAAGTCTTAATCTTTGCTACAAACAACTCGTGAAAATCTGCAAAATCATACCCACCTCATCATGGAGATAATGTTAAGTAAGCCCGTACTGTTATACATATAAGTACCTACCGACATGTGTCCGTAAGTACCTGTACCTGTATCTATACCTACGTAGGTAAGTATACGTCTTGAATTACCTAATCATTAAGTACGATTCGATGAGCTCTACTTTGAGTAGATAATTAGGTATTCACAAGTAAAACCATCTCACACTTTGAAATTTACCTGTATATAAAGTGAAGTGATCAAGTTACACGTTTATTCATGTACCTAATCATTTTGAATCCACGAACCTATACTTAATACGTTATAAAATTTAAGCAAATTCTTCTCAATTTTAACTGCACTCATTCGTAGGTACTGGAAATTTCATCCACCATGAGTCAAAAATTTATTCGTTTCGCGAAAGTGATCACCGTCGAACCAGCCTATTTTCTGTACTGGTTAGTTTATGGTACGTAATATCAGATGCCACCTACACCAATCTACTACTGCAGAAAAAATGTCGCCTCAGCACATTCTCAGAACCAGATTTGAACACACCTTGTGACGATGAAAAACAAGGCGTTATTTTCGCCACTGAAATGAATTCTTTCTATCGTTTCTTGATGATGATTTTAGCTGTAATTTTTTCCATATTTATGGCATCCTGGAGTGACGAAGCTGGAAGACGTAGAAGACCTCTTATTTTCCTACCAATAATCGGGTTAATTTTTCGATCATTGTTTGGCTGCTTGAATTCTTATTTTTGGTCATGGACTCCTTCGATTGCCGTGTTATTAAATAGCGTACCTGAAGTGGTGACTGGAGGAATTATGATGATGACATTAGCAACTCAAATATATATCGGAGATGTATCTTCGGCGGAAAATTGCACAATGAGGATGGGAATTATTTTAGCTGCTGTAACGCTCGCTGATTTGTTTGGATGTGGTAGCAGTGGATTCATTCTTCATCGTATCGGATTCTTTTACACGTATTTACTATGTTTCATTTTATCGGTTATTTCACTAACGTTGGCTTGGATTTTCGTCAAAGATATCTCAGTGCCGGTTGATCGAAAATCGAATATTGTAAAATATTTTAATGTGACAAAGATCACGGATAGTTTCAAAGTTGTTTTTAGTAGGACGTTGGGAAAGAAAAGAATTGTCGTGTTGATATTGATTATAAATTATACCTTGATACTTTTCACCATTCACGGTAATATTACGAGTTTTAATTCATCCTTCAAATTTTATTTCAATGAAAAATGCATCCTTCTTGATCCTCATGTGTGTTTTGTTTCAGGAGAAAAGGGTACCTATTTTATACTTATTTCTCAGGCACAAATTCCACTCTAATGAACGCGAATACAGTTTATATGTGTTTTATCGGTATACAGGAGTTATTATAGGTGAGTAGTTATTGCATACTTACCTATAGAATGTTGCCTAGACTAGAAATTAAAATTATAATCCATGGTACCTAGTACCTACTTACCTGCAGAGTTTCCAAAAGTATCGAGAACCTATTCTTACGTAGAACTTTTGTGCTGAACATCTTTTTTAATTTTATTGTGGCTACTCAGGTATTTATTTGAGCAAACAAATTCTTGAAAAAAATTAAGATAACGGTTACCTACCTATTCTTGGAAATTCTGTGCATAGTAATAGGTATATGGTGCGAATAACGCTACGTTCTCATATTAATGAAGATGAATGTAGGTGATGAAGTTGATTCATCTTTATGACAATTACCATATTCTCTGCCACAGGAAACTTATTTTGCTCTGTTGTATTGAGTAAGCTTTTAAAAGTACATGATGGCATAATAGGATGTCTTGCTGGTATTTTTGACACAATCGCAGCTTTCGGATATCTGTTGGCCAGTGAGCATTGGCATCTCTATATTGGTAATCAATCATTCGATCACAATGTTTTACATAAATTAATTTGACAGTTGTTAACTTATACAAATTATGTGATTGTTGCAGTTCCTTTATTTGACATATTCCATGGCGCTGCCCTTACAGTGTGCATAAGTTTTCTCAGCAAGTATTATGAAAGTCATGAAATAGGTGAGCATGTGAATACGTATATATATAGATTATTAAATATTTTCAATTGAATATGTGAGTTATATAAAGTGGATTCCCTCCTCCGGAGGTGCTCCTGGAAAGGTAGAAATAGACCCACAAAGAGGGGAAATTTCCGAAAAAAATTGTGATTTTTTTCGCTCCTGTCGCAACCCAACCAGTTTTAGGAAAAATTGCTGAGTCCCAAATGAAAGTACCTATTTGAGATCGCTTATTTTAGAATAAATTCGTGTTTTGAAATTTTTTTACAAATTGGTAACCTAATTATTCCTACTTATTTTCCACCAGTTTTGCCAAAATTGAAAGGTATAATTTCTGAAACTGCCTCATTCTGGAATGCAATATGGCCAATTTTTTAGTCATAAAGTATTTCCAATTTCGAATTATCAAGAAAAATAACCAAAAAGCTATGATATATATAGGTACGAAATTTTTTCGGTTTTTTGAGATTAGCAATTACCTATTAGGTAATCAAAAAATTGGCACCATTGTGTTCCAGAAAATTTCCGCGGTTTCAAGAATGATTTTGAACATTTCGACACAATTAATGCGAAACATTTGCTATAAACAAATTTCAAAACACGAATTTATCCAAAAATATACCATTTGCAAATAATTTTCAACCGCTCATTGCTGAATTTGTTCAGAATCCGCCGACCTTTTTTTTTCTTTCGATCCATCCTATTGTACCTATACGGCTATACCTATACTGACTGTCCATCGCATCGAAAATCTTTTCGTAATTTTTATTTGCTTACTTTTGAGGTGGACACCAACTTAAATACCTACGTATTTGGAAGATTTTATGAGGTGAACAACATGTGACAATTGAAGATAAAAATTCACACATTAGATAATACATAATACATATACCTACTCTAATTGAGTGCAAGTCAAGTTGAATGACGCTATATGCACAGAAGTGGAAGTGTTCTTATCAATAACCTTTAAAAAAAATTGAAAGAATTTTAATGCCGTTATACCATTGTTTAATTTTTTTATGTGATAGCGTTATCAAATTTGAGTTGTAAGATTAACGTAGCAGAATGATATAGTAAGTATAGGCGATTATCGTATTTGATCTACATACCTACCTAAAAGTTGAAACTGTACTTGATATGAATGAATGAACAAATAGTGAGAGGTTTTTTGAACAAAGGTATAAAGCGGTACCTAATAGCGAAAATCCTATGCTTTTTTTTACGTAAATTTTTCTGGACAGAATTTGAATAGTTTTAGGCAACTCTGCAGTCTGCAGCTTCTACTGCCTCTAGCAAATTTTTGGAGATTACAATTATTACGAATTAGGAAATTTTACCCAATCGATTAAATTAGAAAGTTGAAATTTGTAAAGTAGATGTGTGCGGTAAGGATAGATGAAAAGATACCTCTGGAGGGAACGTATGGATTTTCAAAGAGAAGCAATTTTCAGAAAAATCACGGTTTTTTCACTCTAGTTTCCACCCAGCCTGTTTTGAGAAAAATTACCCGGTTCAAAAAATATAGCATTTGGAATTCTGCGTCGACCTAGGCCATTGCCATCAAAATCCAAGACCACTTTTTGGATTCTACTGAGCGCTTGAAAATTTGCAAAATGGCTCATTTTTGAGTAAATTCGTGTTTTAAAAATTTTTTCTTTTGAAATATTTTACAATAATTACTAATTAGGCAAAAATATCAACGTATTTCATTTCTAAAACTCGGAGATAATTTTGGGATACAGTGGTGCCAATTTTATCGGAACTATTGAGGATAGTAGGTATACCTATAGGTATGCAAAAACCTCATCAAATATTTTCGCTTTCTTTTTTTTTGAAAAGGAGTGAGTCTTATCTTCAACGTTGTCAGGAAAGGGAATTCGTAAAAATCAGTTTTAGCTCAATTAATCGAATTCGTAGCTAATCAGGATACTTTCCTCACCTATGAGGGTTCGGTTCATAGGTTTTTCGTAATTTCGAAGAAATAAGTAATAATAAGATGGTTAATATGGTAATTAAAGATGAAATTTGGCTAAGAGATGACATAAATGCGTAATTTCCTCGTAGATGAATCCATCAAACTCGTAAAATTGATGGAATTCAGCCGGTCATAAATTCGAAAATTTATGGCACATATGGCATCAAGCCCCATGTTGGGCGCCAAAATGTAGGGGGAGAAAGTAATTATACGCGTTTTCTCTCTATCGTCTCTGGTTGTACTCGTAAAATGCACACTTCCGCGTCCAAAAGGTGGGGGGCACATCTCAAAATCAAACACATTACTTTTGTTGATTCTCAATATAATTGCATTTCTTCGCTTAAACACAATTATCCACCAACATTATGTCCTCTGACTCTTTCCTAAGGAGCCTCGTGAACCGTAACAAATACACGATTTTAATGGGGAACTTGATATCGTGAAGCGCGAAGTCATAAAACAGTAGAATAGGTCATAAGTTGTCCAGGTAGGAAGCCCTGATAATGAATCATCTCAGGGATAGAAAGCGTATGAGGAAATTATGACATCAATTAGCCAAATGATAAATTCATGTATTGAAAGTGTAACACGTAATATCACAGTAATAAATCAAATGCGTAATATGGTGGCAGGCTTTCAACGTTTTTAGTTGCATATTGGGCTCAAAGCCGGAAAGCTCATATACAACCCCCTGTTGGGGTCTTGGTTAAGGACATCGCGTTCTCTGGATTGCTGTGTCTACTGACAAGCTTTTAACCCCGACGCCCGAGTGCTAGTTACATTCCACGGTTCCTCATTTATGATCCTTCATGACTTATATCCCACGATACAGTGGAGATATAAGAACGCGTAAGGCGCGACTCGATATGTTGATCCATGATGAATGCGATAAGTTCCAAGCGTCCTTAGAAAGTGTATCCTCATCATAAATTGGTGTTCGTAATTCTTGATCACTGTGGTATTCCACTGGGCAGCAAGAAGTCGAAAGCGTGAGGAGGAATGCGTACAACAACTGGAACAGCTAGTGTGGTGAGTTGTTGGAACTAACAACTGAGGAAAAAACGCTTTAATTTGAGCTTGTATGAACGCGGTTGGTGCTCGTTAGTAACCCCTTGACCAGTTGTTCTGTCAATTTTTCAATTACGAAATCGCTGGAGAATTGGAGAAGTGCAGGGTATACGGTTTCGAATGGGCTGAAACTGATTTTGAATTGGGGGTCTTCCACCTACACCAACCGCGTTCAAACATGCTGAAGTTGATCTTATAAATCTGGAATGTCTAAAATATGACCAGATGCTCCAGAATGGCTTGAAACTACCTTCAATCAACTCGGCATGTTGAAATCAGGCACCAGGGTATAGGTAAGGTAGGAGTAATTAATTATTCTGGGTTTTCTGCAACTTCGTTTGATGAAAACAACTTTCAAAAAACTGACGATGGCGGAGGCTTCAGAACTGCTGTGATACTATTCGAACCCGTTTCTGGTTGATTCAGAAGACGGAAAAGGGCACATAATTTCAATATCTGAGTTTTTTAGTTTAATTTTGTGACATTTCGACTCCCCCCTCCCATTTTTAAGCCAAATTAGTAAGTATAATTTTAAAAAATTCAGAAAAAAATCGAAAAATGCATTTCAGCTCATCATTTTATATTCAAAAATCAACTGAAGGTTCTAGAGCTGCCCGAAGGTCAAAACTATGTATTTCAAATTGAGATGCACTTATTATACAAAACTTACACATTTCCAACTTAAATAAAATTTGGGCCTTTCCTTTTTGCCCATGATTCGATTTTTTTTTAATGCTTCAAAATTCGAAAAATGAACTTTGGCTTGATGAATTAATTTTTTTTCAGCTTGTTGTTGATTTGCCTATTTTTATTATTATTTTTTTTTGTGATTTGAGCAACCATGTGCACCTGTTCATACTTAACTTGAAATGTTTTCAGGTCGTCTGAATTCTGTTCTTGGTATATTTATTCTAATAACTCCAGTCTGTCATCCAATTTATAACGGTATTTTTGAGCACACTATGGACGTATTTCCATCAGCATATTTCTTTTTGAGTGTTTCATTGGACACGATCATCGTCTTGCTGTACTGGTAAGTCACTCAAATTGGCAGACGTAATACGAGTAGGTATGAGTAGAATGAAAAATGGTTGTACCCAGTAGATTTTTCCGTGGAGGGGAATAATTGGTTCAAACTAAGAAATGTTGTCAAAGGGGGCAAAATAAAGTTTCCCAGGGGGGCAGAAACCTAACAACCATGTCATTTATTTATTTATTTAAAAGGAGGGACTTCAACGGCTGAAATTTATTTGGAAGTTAGCATTTAGAGTAAAAAGCTGTATACGAATATACTTACCAAAAATAATGAAGAAAAAAGTCGCTCCCTCTAAAAAAAATACATATGAAAAAAATGAAGTGATAGGTATGTGTCCAAGTCATGCCCCAAGTGAAAGAAGGACTCGAAATTTCGAAGAATTTCCCAGTATTTTTTTTACAATTTCAGAACAAGCTGAACTTAAGCGTGTAATCAGTACTTATCTCTTCCAGTGAAACAAGAGTGTAAAAATTCTTGGGAAATTACTGCTTTTTACCATCAACAATTTTTATCAAAAAAAAAACATGGACTTTCAAGGAGGAGTGGGGTTATCAACTATAAATCCCTTCTTTGAATCCGGAATATTGTCTGTACCTATTATTCATTAATTTTTTTTATATTTCAGCGTATCGTATTTCATCAGCCAAAAATTACTGATACGAAAGCCGTTTACCGAAGAGAAAATGAAAATGATTCATTGAAAACGTCAACATTATTAACAAACTCATTTCTACGGTTTTACCTCATTGTTGTTGCGATCTGAATTTTTTTTCTTTTGACTTCCTGACCAAAAAATTTCCATGGTTGATGTTCCAACTGCTATGTTAATTTGTACCTTCCTTGTCACGATAATAAATATATGTGCCTACCTAAGTCTGGATTTTATCTTTACTTTTATGGGTTTTACGTAGGTATCATTAAATTTCTGATAGCGAGTACACCTACCTATACTGAAGTTTTTGCAAGTGTACCACTTGTTTGGTTTTATCGGAATGTTTTCGTAGGAAAAACAAAAGATATGACTACTTAGTATAGGCGATGGTGTTGACGTTTGACATTTAGTTGCTACTAATTTCAACCATGTGTAAGAAGTGTTCTCAATTTGTAAATAATACAGCCGTTGAAGTAGCATATTGCCTGTATACGCTCATCTCCGTCATAGTCAACACCACCTACACAAATTTATTTCTACAAAAAACATGCCGACTGAATTGCACCTCAGAACCAGACTTGAGTACGCCTTGCGACGATGAAAAAAGCGGAATCATGTTTGCATCGGAATTCAACTCATTTTACCGTTTGGGGATGTTTTGCTTGTGCACAATTTTTTCAATGTTGGCGTTAAGCTGGAGCGATTTAGCTGGTCGTCGTCGAAGGCCTTTGATTCTGTTGCCCATTCTTGGTTTAATTTTTCAATCAGCTCTGGGATGTTTTCACACGTACTTTTGGAGTTGGCGTCCAATTACCGGTGCTTTGTTGAATATTGCGTTTGAAGTGATAACTGGAGGGATACCTTTGATGACATTGGCAAGTCATACGTATATATGCGATGTGACGAATCTGAAAAATCGAACCATGAAATTGGGTTTTTTGGCAATCAGCAGAACATTGGGCGATTTTATTGGTTTCGGCAGTTCTGGATTTATTCTTCGTAGCTTGGGATTTTTTTACACGTTCCTTCTGTATGTGCTGTTGTCATCGGTCACTTTGGCATTTGCTGCAATTTTTATCGCGGATACATCAGTTCCAGTTAGGAAAAAACCGCACCTTTGCCAGGTTCTTAGTGTAATGCAAGTTGTAGACAGTATAAAAACAGTGTTCAAGAAAAGTCTCGGACGAAATAGAATCGTAGTTTCGATGTTACTCGTTATCTCTTCGTTGGTGTTTTTTACTACTCAAGGTAAAAAAAACATTTCTGATAATGTACATTGTACATAGGTAGTTACTAAGTAGGTATTCATTGATAAAAATACGATAATATTTTGGCAATTTCAGCGAGTGTGAGGTGACTGAACCTAAGTATGAGGTTGAAAATGTAGGAATGATTTCATTTTTCCCCTTTAATTCAAAGATTTTTTTATCTAGGTAAGTACCTACCCCAGTGAGTTGGTCTTTTAGTCTGATCTAGCTTATAGATACCTACTTTTGTTGTTGCATGTAGGTCTAGGTACTTTAATATACCTAACTACTCGTATTATTATCGAACATTTCGTTTTGATTTCAGGAGAAAATAGTGTTCAATACTTGTTCCTTCGGTATAAATTTCATTGGGATGAACGTGACTACAGCTCTTACGTGATTTACAGATATGTTGGAGTGATCATCGGTAAGTTACCTATCTATTTTATACTTAATTGTTTTTTTCAAATCATTAATATGTGTGTTTTTTTTCAACAGGAAATATATTTTGCTCAGTAATTTTGAGTAAAATATTAGAAGTACACGATGGATTAATCGGCATGTTCGCTGGATCATGGGATCTTTTAGCTGCTCTGGGATACCTTTTAGCAAGTCAAAACTGGCATCTCTATATCCGTAGGTACCTATCTAATTTTTGCTAATGTAGATGCCTCTTCATTTAGGTACTTACTATTAATTTATTCACCTTTTTTTCTACAGTTCCCATATTCGACATATTTCACGGCAGTGCTTTTACCGCGGGCATTGCTTTTTACTCTAAATATTACACCAGTGACGAATTTGGTAAGTACACTCACTAAGTAGGTACCTATGTACCTAATTAAAAAACATAAAAATTCACATAATTAGATAGTCCAGCCGGAGAAGTAGGTAGTAGGTATCTACGTAGATAGGAAAAAGATAAATTTTGAAAAAATTATCCCGGTTGTCTTTTCAAGATAAGTTATTTTGTCCAAATTTCTGAATTTCAAAAATTGAAAAAAAAACAATACCTAAAATTCTAAAATTATGCCAAAATTTCCAAAATTTGGAAGTAAGTGAACAGATTTTCAACTTTCATGAATTTGGGGAAATATTTGAGAAATTCTCAACATTATGAAACTTCTAAAAATAAAACTTGGAAAAATCTTACCGAGTTTTTGTCGCTACACAACGTGTTTTAAGGAGAATGGTCCAGTCTTAGTCTCAAATAAAATCATTTGAGATTCTGCGCCAATCTAAGTTATGCGATTTTCGTCAAAATCCAAAACCACTTTTAGGGTTCTACTGAGCGGTTGAAAATTTGCAAATCGCTTATTTTTGGATAGATTCAGATTTGTGTCTTGAAAATGTGTTCTTTGGAAATATTTTGCTTTAATTACGTCAAGATATTGAAATAAGTATACCTGTCATTCCTGAAACTGGGGGAATATTTTGGAATGCAGTGCTTCCAATTTTTCAAACATTTTTGTTAATTTCCAAAAATCAAAAAAATAAGTAATACCTTAAGTTTTTGGCTATTTTCTTTGGATGTTTTGAAATTGGAAATTACTTACTGCCATTTGATAACTTTATGATCATTTTTCAGGGCGGTTGCATTCTTTTATTGGTTTAACTGGAGTGTTGATTGCATTATGTTATCCAACCTATCATGAAATTTTTCAACAAACGTTGGATGTTTTCCCCTCTGCATATTTCATCTTGAGTATTATATTGGACATTATTATTGTTCTACTCTATTGGTGAGTAGTTAGAGGCATACTCATGTACCTACTTAACTGCATTTTTCATAATTTTTTTTTTGAGGTAAATGCTCTTTCAGTTTTTCGTACTTCCTCAGCAAGAAATTGCAGAATCAAAAACCCAGGCAGAAAGAAGAGGTACCAATGATGACTTTGTGATTAAATCGACTCATATATCTCTAGTCAAGCTTTCAAATTGTTATTCGAATATCTGGGATTACACCTTGATAACCATCTCACATAGAGAGATCATAATATTCTGAAGAAGAGAACTCAACTTGACAAAAAAACTCAAATTGCTTTATTGGTTTCTTGGAACTAATAATATGCTGAACCAACAAAACAAGATCTTTATATACTTGTAGGTACAAATGTTTATTCAAACCAATGTGGTAGTATGGTATTGAACTATAGGGTTCGGCTAGTGAATCCAATATCCTGATTATTAGAAGATTCCAGACCAAAATTCTAAGAAATCTTATAAACGCGCTGTGGTATGTGAAGAAAAGCACAATTCTCAAAGATTTGGAAATACCTAGTGTGAAATCAACGATATCCATAAGAAATAACATTTATCAAGAAAGAATTTATAACCACAACAATGTATTAGTAAAAAATCTTTTGAATTGTGATGAAGAAATATACCGTCTGCATAGATGTCATGTCATGTATTGGACCTACCAGTGAGATTTCAATCTTAATCACGTGCAAGCTGAATGTTACTTTTTTGTAACACATTGCTTTTCGTTTAGTTCCTACAAATAAAATGAAAATAAAATATTTTGGAGATAGTGATTGGTTCAGTTTCTCATATGCCTACACTGCCTACAGGCTACATGTGTCAATGAGAGAGGAGAGAGGTGATGAACTGATTTTAAGAGCTCGAAGAAAAAATTAGCCAACATCGTCGACCAGTTGACTGCTACATTTTAGATGCAGAATCCAGGAAATCATGTGCGCATGCGCCACATTCAATGTTTACAGTGCCCTGATTGAACCAGGTCCAATGCTGGAGGGGAGAGAGATGCAGAGCTGTAGGACCAAAACGATCCTGAAACTGGCCAATCCCAAAACCAAAATCGTTATTTTTCTTGATCTGGCCAAACTGAAAAAATCCGGGAACCGATATAATTTTAAACCCAAAACAATCCCGGAACCAAAACAAAATCGTTTTGGTTTTGGGATTTCAATTTTTGCCTTTTTTCCCCAAAACTTTATTTTGATAAATAATGGTCATTTTACATCATTTATCATCAATCATTCAGATTGTAATAAAAATTACTTGACAAATTAAGTAAAATATGCATTTAAAACATTAACCCGCCTCCCCAACTTAAAAAATGTCATTGACTAATAAATTTTCCTGCACCAGAACAAAATATGGCATGGCATTGGGATATTCAGAGGGGGTGCGTTGAGGTTGCACCATCAATTTCTCATGTTGATCATTTTGCCTACTTTTTCATTTTAAAAGGGGCAAGGCAAACCGGCAAACATTTTTTTTTAAATTTGCAATTTCCACATTTATTGATTCTTTATTTTTAGGGTTCCCCCACCAATGGGGGAACCCTATTAAAATCGCTCAGTTTTTCAGGTTTTCAGGTTTTCAGTTTTTCAACACTTCGATACTAGCGCTATCTGGAGTACCAATGTCAAATCTGAGACTGATTAAGAATTCAATTTTTAATTATTTGTTTGCATACGTATATTGATGTTTTTATAAATTTGAATGTTTAAGTTTATAAGGAATTGATCCGACTTCACTTTAATAAAACTAGTATACCTACTCTTTTTTGGAAATATCAATAAAATCCCCAAAAATACATAATCAAAAATCGAAATTAATTTCTAATATTTTAGAAATAATGTAAACATGGCCAAATATTTCTACTGAATGTACATGAAATTGAAATGTCAACACTTGACCAATCACTGATTACGTGATTAGTATTTTCAATACCAAATCCGAGACTGATTTAGAATTAATTATTTGTTTTTATTTTTTATTATCAGTACCTACCTATGGTACTCATAATTTTGATGCTTTATGCATGTCAAATGCTCAAATTTATTTGATCCGATATTTTAATAAAATTAGGTGTGCCCTATTACCAGAAAACTCGATTTCCGAATTGAATAGGTATTGATTTTTCAATTTTTGTTTTCAGATTTTTGAATAGGTATTTGAATTTTTAATTTTGGAAAAAATCTTATTAACGATTTTGGATTTGGATTTATTTTATTTCAGTGTAGTATTAAACAGAACAGGGAAATGCAAAAATTAATCACTTTGGTTACCTCGAAAAAAGAGGATATTTTTTATCAAATCTGGGGAACCCTCTTGCCAGGTCCCCCGGACCTCGCTTGTTTTTCATTTTTTTTTTAAATTAAAAACAGGTGGAATCACTTTGACTCCTCACTGACAATTGTGTGTCCATGTCCAACTTGCTTGTGCACAGCAATTTGCCTATCCTTTTAATTTAACTTATTTCAGGGGCAAATAATTTCAAGCTTCTGGTCTGTACAAAATTTTTTAAACAAATTCTGTCCCTTGAAATAAAAAAGTAGGCAATCTCCTCCGCACGGAAAATGAACGGCAGAGCATACAGGGTGCCCAGAAATATCAAGTACCCCTAAAAAAGTTTTCTACTAAAATACTTTGGTTGGTCACAGTGAATGATAATAATGATAGCACATGATTGGTTGTTGGACTGGAGAGATAACATTCCACCAATCATATGCATCTATTTCACGTTGCCAACCTATATTTTTAATGAAAAACTTTCTTTGGGGTACTCGACATTTCTGAGCACCCTGTACATGCATGTGTACCAGGAGTCGTTACTACCCTATCTTTCATTCCTGCGGAGCGATCGCAGAAAGAAACCGGTTTGTGACAATTGTTGCCATGTTGGGGTCAGTGGGACCTACACCATTGGATTTTTCACATCAAAGCCTCCCATTTTTAAACCCTTGCAGGGTCCATTAGTCAATTTGGGCTTAAAATTAGTTGAAATGGAAATCCCAAAACTAAAACCAATTCAACCTGGAACTGAAACAATTTTTTCAATCCCAAAACGAATCCCGAAACTGAAATGAAAATTTAGACGAGCGAATCCTGAAACGAATCCAATCCCAAAATGAATAAATTTTGATCCCAAAACCGAAATCCAATCCCCAAATCGTTTCAGTCCCACAGCTCTGGAGAGATGGTTCAGCTTTGCCTTTGCAACACGGTCGAGTCACTTCATCACTTGTAACGTTGTAACACAGCCAACCACTTTGCCAACACTAGTAAACTGGCGCATGTGCAAAACGTTTCCTGGATTCTGCATCCAAAATGTAGCCGTCAAAAACTCCGATTTAAATTATTCCTCCATGTATATCTTGTATGGTTGACAGCCAACATAGATTTTTCAAAGTAACTATCAGCAGGGCAGATTGTTACGTACCTACCTACTGATTGAAAAAACACCTGTGAATACCTAAAATGCTAATACTCGTGTAGTATAGGGTACATAATATTTATTAATTCTTTGTTTGGAGGTTAGGACTCATTACAGGCGAAAATGTGGTCCAAACCCATTATTTCAATTTAAAACACTCAACTATCAAAATTATCGGTGCAAGGGTTTGAGCAAAAATTGAATTGCTTAAGAAGGTGGCTTACATTCAGCAAAAAATAATGAGTGGATTTAAAATTGATTAGCCTACTTACGTGACCTTTTATTCCCGATCGGCCAAGTTCACAATGAGCGATGATTTATTTCAATGGCCTTTGTGATCGCATAACACACCTGTTTGATATCAGTTTAAGGTATATTACCTAGTTATCTACCTACGAGTATGTGTTTTGTCTGCTTGAATGGGAAAATTTTTATAGTTTATTCTCCAACTGCCGTATTTTAATGTATTTCTTGTCATTGAAGCTTAGGTAAATAAAGTTATTTAAGCACCAGACTTATCGCAAGTTCTAAGGTAGGTATCTACCAGAGCTTTATTAGGTATTTGTTTTATTTTCTATGTATCAGAATGGTTTCTTGACCAAAATAAAAGTAAAAAAAATTGGCAAAAAAAAAGGATGATAAAAACATTTACTTAGTGCATACTTATCGTTCAAGCGTTTTGTTATTTTAATTTCAACCATGCCGAAGAAAAGTTCTCAATTTGTAAAATGTATAACCGTCGAACCAGCATTTTGTCTCTACACTCTTGTTTTCGTCATAGTCGACACCACCTACACCAATTTACTGCTGCAAAAAGCATGTCGATTGAACTGCACATCAGAACCTGACCTGAGCACACCTTGCGACG